>NC_057810.1:573905234-574116303 GCF_018294505.1 Triticum aestivum
CGCCGGATCCGGCCCCCGGCGACCGCCTCCTCCACGCCCGGCCCCCTCTCCGGCGACCTCTCGGAGCCCGGCGTCCCTTTCCTCTCCGGCGAACAGTGTCTCCGGTGCCGCCTCGGGAAGCGTGCCGATCAAGATCTGGATCTGGGCTAGGTTGACCTCTCCCCGAAACCCTAATCTCCCAGATTTTTATGCGATGTTTGACTGCTTGTATCTCCGCAACCGTTGATCCGTTTTGGGCGTATGATATATCAAAATCTTCGTCTTGACATGTGCATCATTTCGTTCCATTGCATCATTTGCATTTGATGTCATCTTGATACCCAAAATGCTGTTAGAAGGAGGCTTCGTGAGTTAAATTGCAGATCCGTTAGTTCATCATGCACTTTTGTCATTTTTGCTATGTTTAATCCGTGCATGATATGCCTGTGCCCCTTTGGGATGTATTGTGAAGCATTTTGTCTTTTTTCCAGAGGTGCCACCCATGCATTTTTAGGATGTGTGTGTTGTCTTGTGCAAGCTTGCGAAGAGAGGTACCTGAGATTGCAGATTTCAGGGACTTAGTGATTTTCGCTAAGTCTGGGATATTTTAGTTCATGATGCTATATGTCCAGCTTGTTTCCTAGTGATCCGTGCCTCTTTTGAGGATGATCAGTAAGGGAGTTTTGATATTTATGTCATGCTCTATCCATCCATGTCTTACTTGGCATTTGTGGAGTGCTCTAGGTTGACTCAATCGAGCTCAACTTTTGCTTCGTTGTTAATCTGGGCAGATCGTCAACTTGTTTGCGATTTTGCCGATGCTACCGTTAGTGTTTCATGCATGCTATGCCTTCGTTCTTGCCATGTGTAGCTAGCACTTTGTGCCTTCTTGCTGGTTATATGCTTTCCTTGCCATGACTTGCACCGTAGTGAGTGCATCGAGCTCGTTTACATGCCTTCGTGAGTTAAATTTCAGCATGTCTCAGTTTTCACTAAGTCTGAAAACTGATTGTGTTCGAGCGATGTTCGTGAGCTCGGTAGAGTATTTTGTGAACCCTTTTGGCCCCAGGTCACTTTGGGTGTTTTATTAAGCTTGTTGAGTAGCTCCATGCCATGTTCTTACTTGTCATGTTCAGGTTTTCTATCATGTTGTTTTGCTGCTCCGAAGAGAGCATCGTGATCTGAAATTTCAGACTAGTGTTAATTTCACTAAGTCTGAAATCTGTTTTGCATTTGCGTTCTAGCCATGCTTGTTTGAACCTCTTATTGAATGAATTTGCCTATGGCTCAGTGCTAGTGTTTTGTCAACCATCTTGTGTACATCACTGCCATGTATTTTGTTTTCATGTTTGGTGGCTGTAGCATGTTCATTTCGTTGCATTTAGATGCCTACTTGTTGTAAATCGCAGACCGGTGTCATATCTTAAAACGCTTGCCATTTCTAAACCGTAGCTCCGATTCGTATGATCTTTATATCGTTTTCAAGCGATTTCATCCCCTCTATCCAGTGGCACACTTGGTTTCCCAAGTTGATGCCAGGTTCATGCATTTCCTGTCATATCTTGCATTTTGCATCCCGCATCGCATCCCGCATAGCATATCGTCATTTCATCATATTGCTTGGACTTGCCCGTGGTTGATTGTATCCTTGTTGCTTGTTTGTCTTGTTGGGTAGAGCCGGGAGACGAGTTCGCTACCGAGGAGCCCGTTGAGTTTGCTTGTGAGGATCCAGTCAACTCTGACAACTGTGCAGGCAAGATGATCATACCCTCAAAATCACTACTATCTTTGCTATGCTAGTTTGCTCGCTCTTTTGCTTTGCCACTGCTACGATGCCTACCTTTTGCTTGTCAGCCTCCCAATTGCCATGTTGAACCTCTAACCCACCATTGTCCTAGCAAACCATTGATTGGCTATGTTACCGCCTTGCTCAGCCCTTCTTATAGCGTTGTTAGTTGCAGGTGAAGATTGGAGCCGTTCCTCGTGGGAACATTTATTTACTTGTTGGGATATCATTATATTGCTATGTTATCTTAATGCATCTATACACTTGGTAAAGGGTGGAAGGCTCGGCCTCTCGCCTAGTGTTTTGTTCCACTCTTGCCGCCCTAGTTTCCGTCATATCGGTGTTATGTTCCCGGATTGTCCGTCCCTTACGCGGTTGGGTTATAATGGGAACCCCTTGATAGTTCGCCTTGATTAAAGCTTTTCCAGCAATGCCCAACATTGGTTTTACCATTTGCCACCTAGCCCCTTTTTCCCTTGGGTTTACGGAGCCCGAAGGTCATCTTATTTTACCCCCCCCGGGCCAGTGCTCCTCTGAGTGTTGGTCCACCTGTCAGCTACCAGTGGCTACCAGGGGCAACTCTGGGCTGGCCTACCCGTACCTAAGACAATATGAGTGTGCCCTGAGAAAGAGATATGTGCAGCTCCTATCGGGATTTGTCGGCACATTCGGGCGGTGTTGCTGGACATGTTTTGACCTATCGAAGTGTCTTGAGTTACCGAGATACCGAGTCTGATCGGAACATCTTGGGAGGAGGTCTATTCCTTCGTTGACCGTGAGAGCTTGTCATGGGCTAATTTGGGACTCCCCTGCAGGGATTGAACTTTCGAAAGCCGTGCCCGCGGTTATGGGCAGATGGGAATTTGCTAATGTCCGGTTGTAGATGACTTGAACTAAACTTAATTAAAATGATTCAATCGTGTGTGTTACCGTGATGGCCCCTTCTCGGCGGAGTCCGGGAAGTGGACACGGTGTTGGAGTTATGCTTGCGCAGGATGTTCTTTTAGCTTCTCGCTCGTGCTTCGCCTTCTCTTCTCGCTCTCTTTTGCGTATAAGTTAGCCACCACATATGCTAGTCACTTGCTGCAGCTCCACATATATTTGCCTTATCCATTCCTATGAGCTTAAATAGTTTTGATCGCGTGGGTGTGAGATTGCTGAGTCCTTGTGGCTCACAGATACTACAACTCCAGATGCAGGTCCAGGTGTTTCTGCTCCAGTTGATGACTACGAGCTCCAGTGGGAGTTCGACGAGGACTCTCAACGTTACTATGTGTCTTTTCCGGATGATCAGTAGTGGTGCCTAGTTGGGGTTATCGATTCAGGACCTTGTCGCATGTTGGGGGTCTTTTCTATTTTGGCGCCGTAGTCGGGCCATGAGTGCTTGTTTGATGGATGTTATTTATGTACTCTCATGTGACGTGGCGAGTGTAAGCCAACTATGTTATCTCCCCCTTTTATTATATATTACATGGGATGTTGTAATGATTGCCTGACTTGCGACATTGCTTTCAATGTGGTTATGCCTCTAAGTCGTGCCTCGACACGTGGGAGCTATAGCCGCATCGAGGGCGTTACATCAATAGTCACCTACTATGTGTTATGATCCGGTAAACCCGAAGTGACAATAATCGGGACCACTCCCAATAATCGGGACCACTCCCGATGATGACCCTAGTTTGAGGAGTTCATGTATTCACTAAGTGTTAATGCTTTGGTCTGGTACTCTATTAAAAGGAGGCCTTAATACCCCTTAGTTTCCAATAGGACCCCGCTGCCACGGGAGGGTAGGACAAAAGATGTCATGCAAGTTCATTTCCATAAGCACGTATGACTATATTCGGAATACATGCCTACATTACATTGATGAACTAGAGCTAGTTCTATGTCACCCTATGTTATAGCTATTGCATGAGGAATCGCATCCGACATAATTATCCATCACTGATCCAATGCCTACGAGCTTTTCACATATTGATCTTTTCTTAGTTACTTTACCGTTGCCACTGTTACAATTACTACAAAACTGCTACTGTTACTTTTGCTATCGTTACCATTACTTCCATACTACTTTGCTACTAAATACTTTGCTGCAGATATTAAGTTATCCAGGTGTGGTTGAATTGACAACTCAACTGCTAATACTTGAGAATATTCTTTGGATCCCCTTGTGTCGAATCAATAAATTTGGGTTGAATACTCTACCCTCGAAAACTGTTGTGATCCCCTATACTTGTGGGATATCAATTGCTTGAGTTAGTTCCTCTACATCATGTCATCTTGCTTAAAGCGTTACTCCATTATTTATGAACTTAATACTCTAGATGCATGCTAGATAACAGTCGATGTGTGGAGTAATAGTAGTAGATGCAGAATCGTTTCGGTCTACTTGGCACGGACATGATGCCTATATTCATGATCATTGCCTTAGATATCGTCATAACTTTGCGCTTCTCTATCAGTTGCTCGGCAGTAATTTGTTCACCCACCGTAATAATTTCTATCTTGAGAGAAGCCTCTAGTGAAACCTATGGCCCCCGGGTCTATTTTCCATCATACAAGTTTCCAATCTACAATTCTGGTTTGCTATTTAGTTTCTTTGCAATCTTTTACTTTTCGGCCAATAAACCAAAAATATCACTTTACAGTTTATCCATCTCTATTAGATCTCACTTTGCAAATAACAGTCAAGGGATTGACAACCCCTTTGTCCCGTTGGTTGCAAGTTGGTGTTTGTTTGTGCAGGTATTTGGTGGCTTGCGCGTTGTTTCCTACTAGATTGATACCTTGGTTCTCAAAACTGAGGGAAATACTTACGCTACTTTGTTGCATCACTCTTTCCTCTTCAAGGTAAAACCAACGCAAGCTCAAGAGGTAGTAAGAAGGATTTCTAGCGCCGTTGCCCGGGAGATCGATGCCAAGCCAATACATACCAAGTACCCATCATAAACTCTCACCCCTCGCTACATTATTCGCCATTCGCCTCTCGTTTCCTATCCCCTACTTCTAAAATGACTTTCGAAAAGATTTGTCTTTTCTTCACCCCTCTTCCATTCGCCTTCTTTGTTTGCTTTCTGTGTGCTCGTGTGTTGGATTGCTTGCTTTGTCACGATGACTTAAGGTAATACAAAATTGTGTGACTTTTCCAACACCAACAATAATGGTTTTATTAGTACTCCGATTGCTCCCGATGCTAATGCAGAATCTTGTGAAATTAATACTGCTTGACTGAATCTTGTTATGAAAGATCAATTTTCCGGCCTTCCCAATGTAGATGTTGCATCCCATCTTAATAATTTCATTGATTCGTATGGTATGCGAAAGAAAAAAGATGTGGATAATTATATTGTTAAGTTGAAGCTATTTTCGTTCTCGCTTAGGGATCACCCTATAACTTGGTTTTCATCTTTGCCTAAAAATAGTATTGATTCATGGAACAAGTGTAAAGATGCTTTTATCTCCAAGTATTTTCCTCCCGCTAAGATCATCTCCCTTATGAACGATATTATGAATTTTAAGAAACTTGATCATGAACATGTTGCACAATCTTGGGAGAGGATGAAATTGATGATTAGAAATTGCCCTGCTCATGGTTTGAATTTGTGGATGATTATACAAAAAAATTATGCCGGATTGAAATTTGCTTCTAGAAATCTTTTAGATTCAGCCGCGGGAGGTACTTTTATGGAAATGTCTTTAGGAGAAGCTACTAAATCCTAGATAATATTATGGTTAATTATTCTCAATGGCATACCGAAAGATCTTCCACTAATAAAAAAGTGCATGCGATTGAAGAAATAAATGTTTTGAGTGGAAAGATGGATGAGCTTATGAAATTGTTTACTAGTAAGAGTGCTCCTATTGATCCTAATGATATCCCTTTGTCTACTTTGATTGAAAACATTAATGAATCTATGGATGTAAATTTTGTTGGTAGGAACAATTTTGGTAATAACGCGTATAGAGGTAATTTTAATCCTGGGCCGTTCCCTAGTAATTCCTCTAATAGTTATGGTGATTCCTACAACAATTCTTATGGAAGTTATAATAACATGCCGTCTGAATTTGATAATAGTGTTAAAGAATTTATTAGTTTGCAAAAGAATTTCAATGCTTTTATTGAAAAATTGCTTAAGATTGATGATTTGGCAAGGAACATGGATCGAATTTCTCTTGATGTTGATTCTTTGATACTTAGATATATTACACCTAAGCATGATATCAATGAGTCTCTCAAAGACATGAGAATTTCCATTGATGAGTGCAAAGAAAAAACCACTAAGATGCGTGCTAAGAAAGATTGGTTTATAAAAGCGTGTTCTTCTAGTTTCCGTGAAAATAATGATGAAGATCTTAAAGTGATTGATGTGAATCCTATTGAATCTTTGCTTTCCAATGTAAATCTTGATAAAGATGGGACTGGAGATGAGTCAACTTTAGTTAGAAGGCATCCCAATGATTCGGAGTTTTTAGATCTTGATGCAAAAATTGATAAAAGTGGGATTGGAGAGGTCAAAACTTTAGATAGCAATGAATCCACTCTTTTGGATTTCAAGGAATTTATTTATGATAATTGCTCTTTAATAGATTGTATTTCCTTGTTACAATCCATGTTGAATTCTCCTCATGCTTATAATCAAAACAAAGCTTTTACTAAACATATCATTGATGCTATGATGCAATCTTATGAAGAAAAGCTTAATTTGGAAGTTTCTATCCCTAGAAAACTTTATGATGAGTGGGAACATACTATTAAGATTAAGATTAAAGATAAGAATGCTACGCTTTGTGTGATCTGGGTGCTAGTGTTTCCACGATTCCAAAAACATTATGTGATGTGTTAGGTTTCCGTGAATTTGATGATTGTTCCTTAAATTTGCATCTTGCGGATTCCACTATTAAGAAACCTATGGGAAGAATTAATGATGTTCTTATTGTTGCAAATATGAATTATGTGCTCATAAATTTCATTGTTCTTGATATAGATTGCAATCCTACATGTCCTATTATTCTTGTAGACCTTTCGTTAGAACAATTGGTGCAATTATTGATATGAAACAAGGAAACATTAGATTTCAATTTCCATTAAGGAAAGGCATGGAACACTTTTCAAGAAAGAAAATTAGATTACCTTACGAATCTATTATGAGAGCCACTTATGGATCACATGCCAAAGATGATAATACTTAGATCTATTCGTGTTTTATGCCTAGCTAAGGGCGTTCAACAATACCGCTTGTTGGGAGGCAACCCAATTTTATTTTTGTTTTTGCTTTTTAGGTCCTTTTTAGCTATAAATAAATCATTTAACCTCTGGTTAGATATGGTTTTGTATTTTAATTAGTGTTTGTGCCAAGTAAGACCCATGGGATTACCTACGGTGATAGTTGATTTGATATTGCTGAAAAACAACAACTTTTGCTCTCACGAAAACAATTCAAATTTTTAGCTGGAGAGTGCTTTTTAGTTGATTCTTTTTGCAGAAGATTAATAGACAAATTATCTAGATTTCCTATTTTCTAAGGATTTTTAGAGTTATAGAAGTATTCGAAATATTCATATTGCTACAGACTGTTCTATTTTTGACAGACTCTGTTCTTCGCGTGTTGTTTGCTTATTTTAATGCATCTATGGCTAGTATCGGGGGGTTTGAACCATGGAAAAGTTGGAATACAGTAGATATTACACCAATATAAATAAAGAATGAGTTCACAACAGTACCAAAAGTGGTGATTTATTTTCTTATACTAATGGAGCTTACGAGATTTTCTGTTGGAGTTTTGTGTTGTGAAGTTTTCAAGTTTTGGGTAAGGATTTGATGGACTATGGAATAAGGAGTGGAAAGAGCCTAAGCTTGGGGATGCCCAAGGAACCCCAAGGTAATATTCAAGGATGTCAAAAAGCCTAAGCTTGGGGATGACCCGGGAAGGCATCCCCTCTTTCGTCTTCGTCTATCGGTAACTTTACTTGAGGCTATACTTTTATTCACCACATGATGTGTGTTTTGCTTGGAGCATCTTGTATGATCTGAGTCTTTGCTTTTTAGTTTGCCACAATCATCCTTGCTGCATGCACCTTTTGAGAGAGACATGCATGAATCATGATTTATTAGAATGCTCTATGTGCTTCACTCATATCTTTTGAGCAAGGCAAAATTTGCTCTAGTTCTTCACTTATATCTTTTTAGAGCACGACGGTGGTTTTATTTTATAGAAATTGATGAACTCTCGTACTTCTCTTATATTATTTTGAGAGTCCTTAGAACAACATGGTGATTTGCTTTGGTTATAAAATTGGTCCTAATATGATAGGCATCCAAGAGGGATATAATAAAAACTTTCATATAAAGTGCATTGAATACTATAAGAAGTTTGATTCCTTATGATTGTTTTGAGATATGAAGATGGTGATATTAGAGTCATGCTAGTGAGTAGTTGTGAATTTGAGAAATACTTGTGTTAAAGTTTGTGTTAAATTTATTTTTCGGGGACGAGCGATGGTCTTTTCCTACCAATCTACCCCCCTAGGAGTATGCCTGTAGTACTTTGTTTCGATGACTAATAGATTTTTGCAATAAGTATGTGAGTTCTTTATGACTTGTAGCGACCAGACCTCAAACAGTCCAGTCTCTGTGTATCAGTGTCATCCCTGGATCGGTAATCTTGACACACACAGTACTTGAGGATTTATAACAGAGTTTCAATCACACACTTATTACATCGAATGTCTCAAAAGAGAAATTATTACAATAATATGGCTTAAGGCCATCTACAATCGATAACAGCGGAAGGCTTGGAAGATAAAGTGAGTCCATCAACTCCAACGGCATAGCTGAGTGAAAGATAACGACCTATGTCACCTTACTCATCGTCTGAAAATTCTGCAACATGAAATGTTGCAGCCCGAAACGGGTCAGCACATGGAATATGCTGGCAATGTAACACATAGAGTAATGAACAGAATAAATGCTATCACTACATGCATATATGGCTGGTGGAAAGCTATATGGTTACAGTTTTGCATAAAGCCAATTTTTCCCTACAACAAAGGAATAAATTTAATTTAACTATCATGGTGGTTGTTAAACATTGAGAAGGTTCCTCCAACTCAATCCCAATTAAACATCATCATTAACCCAATCAAATTAGTTTATAGCGATGAGATCAACATGATAATCCAAGAACCAGATACTCAAAACATCCATAACCGGGGACACGGCTAACCATGATTAGTTTGTACACTCTGCAGAGGTTTGCACACTTTTCCCACAAGACTCAAATACATCCATGGTCGGAGATTCGTGACACAGTCTTTATGAAACAATAACTCTTTACTCTGGGTGGATAGTTACACCTACATTCCCCTACATCTGTTAGCCCACCACTAAAAGAGGTCATGCAACATACTCAACTATGCTAGAGACCATAATAGCTTGTGGCTGCACAAGGAAGTTTCTAGCATGAATAATCTTATGACCCCTTTGAGCCTGGGTGGCGGACCGTAGGATGACCACGTGGGTACTCCAAGATATCCTAGGACAACACTGGATTCTCCACGTGCCCTGACAACCACTGGGTACTCCAGGGTGCCTCAAGCAATCCACCCAGATGTGTATTTAAGTAGCCACCTTAAGTTAACCATTAATTAGCAATACTCACAATTGGCATGGATACATTCACCCAAACCACGTCTACGTGCATAGCATAGCAATATAATCACAACGTAGAAGTAACTCCCAAAGGTTTGATAATAAAAGGACAATACGTTCTACCTCATCATCTACTTCCCAAAACCCACATGTTAATCATATCCTAACCATGCAATGTTTGAGGGTTGATCGAATGCAATAAAACTAGGTAGTAAAGAGATATGATCAAAGTGTTACTTGCCTTGCTGATGATCCGCAAAACCTAGAAACTCGTGGTAGCACGCTTCGCATTCCGGGTACTCTATCATAAACAAACAATACAAACAATAAGCACTCAACTAGAAGCACGGGTAAAACTCAAATAAGAGATCTAACTAGAAAGTTCAACTTAAGAAATCCGGTTTGCAAAAAGAATCAAATCAAACAGAGCAACAAAACTCAAACTACGAAAGAAACAAGATCCGTTTACTAATCTGGACTAAATACAAATTTTACAGGACCAAAATCTTGTTCAAGTTGGTTAAACAGATAGAGGGCTTCGAGACGAAGATCTAGGCGCTTGAATCCCCTGATTCCGATAAACGAGCGAAAAGATAAACTAAAACGAAGATCAGGGCAAAAATCACGATCGAAAATAATCGCGGAAAAACCCTGAAAAAACTGACAAACACGAATGAATGTTCGCTATCCGCGGCTAACAAATGAACACCATTCGTTAAAATGAATGTACGGAAGAACGTCTGCTGTTTAACTAAACCGGGAAAAAAACCAAACTGATCTATTCTAAAAAAATGAATCTAAGTTTTTGAAAAAAACCGAATGGTTTTTCTCAAAAAAAACGACGAACGGCGGCGGTGGCGTCGAGTACCTCAGGCAAGGTCCGGCGGCGGCGGCGGGCTCCGGCAGGGTCGAGGCGGCGGCGGGCGGCTCCGGCGGCGCGGGTGCGATGGCGGGGTGCGGCGGCTCCACGGGGCGGCGGCGTCGCGGCGGCGGCGGGGAACGGCGGCGACGGCGGCTGGTGGCTGTGGCGCGCGCAAACCGAGGCAGCGGTGGGCTAGGGTTTGGGCGGCGGTGGTGCTGGCGGGTGGCTGCGGGGTCATGGGCCTTGGCCTCTTAAAGGGCCCGCCGGGTCGGTGTCCCAGGCGGACACGACCCGGTAGGTCGGTTCCCCTTTTTTTTTTAAAATGTTCTGACGCACATAAAAACGATTAAAAGAAATACTAAACGGACTCCAAAAATCATGATATTAATTTTCCCCGTCCTCTAAGAATATAGCAGACAAGGTGAACATTTATTTGGGCCTCTAATGCAATTTTGAAAAACACTTATTTGATTTTAATATTTTCCCTTCAATTTTTCTTTATTTTGGGGAAGTCATTTTATCCCCTCTCTTTATTTTTCATATTGGAAATATTCAAAGAGAAAAATAATTAAAACCAAATGATCCTCTTTTCAAAATTTGAGAAAACTCAAATATGAAAATAACGAAATCCCCAACTCTCTCCGCGGGCCCTTGAGTTGCGTAGAATTTCTAGGATCAACCAAAATGCAATAAAATATGATATGCAATGATGATCTAACATATAGCATTCCAAATTGGAAATTTGGGATGTTACAAACCTACCCCCCTTAAGATGAATCTCGCCCTCGAGATTCGGGTTGGCTAGAAAATAGGTGTGGGTGGTCCTTCCGTAGGTCTTCCTCTCGCTCCCAGGTGGCGTCATCCTCGGTATGGTGGCTCCACTGAACTTTGCCGAATTTGATAACCTTGATGCGTGTGACTCAGCTGCCAAACTCGAGAATCTTCACTGGTTTCTCCTCGTAGGTCAAATCGCTATCCAACTGAATCGCTTCTAGTGGCACTGTATCTCTCAGAGGAATATCAGCCATCTCTGCGTGGCACTTCTTCAACTGGGAAACGTGAAACACATCGTGAACTCCTGACAATCCTTCTGGCAATTCCAACTTGTAAGCAACTTCTCCCATACGCTCCAAAACTTTGTATGGTCCCACAAAACGTGGTGCTATTTTCCCTTAACTCCAAAGCGCTTAACTCCTCGAAGTGGGGACACACGAAAATATACTCAGTCTTGACTTTGTAAACTGTCTCCTTGCGTTTAGAATCCGCATAACTCTTCTGCCTGGACTGGGCTACCTTGAGCCTATTGCGAATCAACTTAACCTTCTCTTCAGACTCCTTAATCAAATCTGGTCCAAACAACTAACGGTCTGCAACTTCATCCCATAGTAACGGTGTCCTGCACCTCCTTCCATACAAAGCTTCGAAAGGGGCCATCTTCAAACTGGCTTGATAGCTGTTGTTGTAAGAGAATTATGCATATGGAAAATTGTCGTCCCAACTAGATCCATAATCTAGCGCACAAGCTCTCAACATGTCCTCCAAAATCTGATTGACTCTCTCGGTCTATCCATCTGTCTATGGATGAAAGGCTATACTGAATTCTAGCCTGGTACCCAAAGTCTCATGCAACTCATTCCAGAACTTTGAGGTAAACTGGGTTCCTCTATCTGATACAATGGTCCTCGGAACTCCATGCAGACTTACGATCCTGGTCATGTATATCTTTGCCAACTTAGCACTGGTGTAAGTGGTCTTCACTGGGATGAAGTGAGCTACTTTCGTCAACCGATCGACTACAACCCATATCGAGTCATAGCCTGAACGAGTCCTGGGCAATCCCGTGATAAAATCCATGCCTATCTTGTCCCACTTCCATTTGGGTATCGACAATGGCTGTAGCAATCCTGCTGGCTTCTGATGCTCTGCCTTTACTCTCTGACATACATCAGATATTGCTACATACTCAGCAATATCCTTCTTCATTCCAGTCCACCAGAAACTGTCCTTCAAATCCAGATACATCTTGGTATTTCCTAGGTGAATCGAATATGGCAAATCATGGGCCTCCTGCAGAATCAACTTCCTGATCTCGGGGTCATTAGGCACATATACGCGGTCCTCAAACCATAAGGTATCGTGCTCATCCTCACAAAATCCTTTGGCCTTTCCTTTCCTCATCCTTTCCTTTATCTTGGCAATCTCTTTATCCGTCTTTTGGGCTTCTCTGATCTTATCCATCAAAGTATATTTCCAATGCTGCTACATAGACTCTCGGAACTATTTCCAGACATAGCTCATGAAGATCCTTTGCTAACTCGTTGGGTAATTCTCCGGTCATGAGTGTATTGACATGACTCTTGCGACTCAATGCATCGGCTACTATGTTAGCCTTTCCGAGATGATAGTGTAACCTCATATCATAATCCTTGATGAGCTCCAACCATCTCCTTTGCCTGAGATTCAAATCCTTTTGTGTGAAGATATACTTCAAACTCTTATGATCCATGTACACCTCACAATAGTTTCCGATGAGAAAATGTCTCCATGTCTTCAACGCTTGCACTACGGCTGCTAACTCCAAATCGTGTGTCGCATAATTTCTATCTTGAGAGAAACCTCTAGTGAAACCTATGGCCCCCGGGTCTATTTTCTATCATACAAGTTTTCGATCTACAATTCTAGTTTCCTATTTACTTTCTTTGCAATCTTTTACTTTCCATTCCATAAACCAAAAATACCAAAAATATTACTTTACCGTTTATCCATCTCTATCACATCTCACTTTGCGAATAACCGTGAAGGGATTGACAACCCCTTTGTCGCGTTGGTTGCAAGTTGGTGTTTGTTTGTGTTGGTATTCGGTGGCTTGCATGTTGTCTCCTACTGGATTGATACCTTAGTTCTGAAAACCGAGGGAAATACTTATGCTACTTTGCTGCATCACCCTTTCCTCTTCAAGGGAAAAACCAAGACAAGCTCAAGAGGTAGCAGTCCCGTTCATGCAAGATGCTCTGTAACATGAATGAGGCTCCACTCAGGCACGTGGTCGTCATAATTGATCCCTCCTTGAAGTACGGTGCCTTGAGCACTCTAGCACAAAGGGTAGAAGGGTTTTGTAAAATCCTCCAAGCTTTCTGAGCAAGCAAAGCTTGGTTGAATACCTCCGGGTCCCTAAAACCCATGTCACCCTCTCTCTTCGAAGAGCACATCTTATCCCAAGATATCCAATGTACTTTCCTTTCACCATTTGATGCACCCCACCAGAATTTCAAGGAGATCGAATTCGGATACCGGCACATCTTATTTGTGAGTCGAAAACAACTCATGGTGTAAGTAGGAGTAGACTGAAGCCCTGACTTAATAAGAATCTGTCTTGCTGCCTTAGATAACCCTTGTCCCTTCCAACCAGAGACTTTGCTTGTCAATCTTTCCCGTACATACTTGAATGTGCCCTCTTTCGATCTACCATCAAGTGTTGGTAAACCAAGGTACCGTTCACTCAATGCCTCAGTGTTGATACCAATAGTTTGCTTGAGCATCACCTTATCCTTGACTCTGCATCCTTTCCCAAAGAATATGGATGATTTTTGGAGGTTTACCTTCTGGCCAGAGGCCGCTTCATAGACGGCCAGAATATTCTTCAAAGTTTGCATTGTTTCCTTGGAGCCCTCCAAAAACACAATACTGTCATCGGCAAAAAGTAGGTGTGTGACATGGGGGACAATGCTCCCAAACGACACCCCATAATTGAGTTCTCACTTTGGGCATGCTTTATCAATGCTGAAAAACCTTCCACACAAAACAGGAAGAGGTATGGGAAGAGTAGGTCTCCTTGTCGAAGGCCCCTAGATGGCACAAAGCTGCGAGAGAGCCCCCCATTTAGTTTGACAGAAAAACAAGCAGGAGTGATACACCTCATGACCATCGCAATCCAGCCCTCCGCAAAACCAAGCTTTCTCAACAACTACTCAAGAAAAACCCATTCCACCCTGTCAAACGCCTTCATCATGTCAAGCTTGACTGCACATAGAGGGTTCTTCCGCTTTCTTTTCCCGATCGCGTGCACACACTCATAGGCAACGAGAACATTATCCATGATTAACCGTCCGGGGACAAATGCACTCTCTTCCTCGGATATTAGCAGTGGCAAGATCACCTTGAGTCTATTGGTGAGGACTTTAATAGCGATCTTGTACAGAACATTACTTAGGCTGATAGGTCAGAATTGTGATAATAACTCCGGCGAGCTAACCTTTGGAATCATAACTATGACAGTGTAATTGGAAGAATTTGGTGCAGCGACCCCTGCAAGAAAATCCCGAATGTAGTACACACATCGCCATGTACCATCGGCCAGTGACTTTGATAAAAAAAGTGTTGGGAAGCCGTCAGGCCTGGGCGCTTTCATCGGCCCCATTTGGAAAAGAGCAGTCGCCATTTCCAATTGTGAGATTGCAGACCTAAGTTTTTAATTCATATTAGAGATCACACTTTCAAAGTGTTTAGCAGGCAGTCAACATGAGCAGACCCTTCTGAAGTAAATAAATTATGATATTAAGAGGCAACCTTCTCCCTCATTTCATCATCAACCGTACATCTCGTACCTAAATAAAATATTCCCTAGAGGCAATAATAAAGTTGTTATTTTATATTTCCTTAGTCATGATAAAGGTTTATTATTCATGCTAGAATTGTATTGATTGAAAACCTAAATACATGTTGAATACATAAACAAACACCATGTCCCTAGTGATCCTCTACTTGACTAGCTCGTTGACCAAAGGTGGTTAAGGTTTCCTAACCATGGACATGATTTGTCATTTAATAATGGGATCACATCATTAGGAGAATGATGTGAGGCACAAGACCTACCCATTAGCTTTGCATAATGATCCTTCAGTTTTATAGCTATTGCTTTCTTCATGTCAAATACATATTCCTTCTACTATGAGATTATGCAACTCACGGATACCGGAGGAATGCCTTGTGTGCTATCAAACGTCACAACGTAACTGGGTGATTATAAAGATGCTCTACAGGTATCTACGAAGGTGTTTGTTGATTAGGATTTGTCACTCCGAGTATTAGAGAGGTATCTCTGGGCCCTCTCGGTAATACACATCGTAGGCTTGCAAGCAAACAACTAAGGAGTTAGTCATGAGGTGATGTATTCTGGGATGAGTAAAGAGACTTGCTGGTAACGAGATTGAATTAGGTATGAAGATACCGATGATCGAATCTCGGGTAAGTAACATACCGATGGACAAAGGGAATTATGTATGTTGTCATAATAGTTCAACCGATAAAGATCTTCGTAGAATATGTAGGATCCAATATGAGCATCCTGGTTCTGCTATTGGTTATTAACCGGAGAAGTGTCTCGGTCATGTCTACATCATTCTCGAAGCCGTAGGGTCCGCACGCTTAACATTCAATGACGATATAGTATTATATGAGTTATATGATTTGGTGACCGTATGTTGTTCGGAGTCCCGGATAAGATCATGGACATGAGGAGGAGTCTCTAAATGGCTGAGAGGTAAAGATTGATACATAGGATGATGGTATTCGGACACCGGAAGTGTTCCGGAGGGTACCAGGTACATATCGGGTCACCGGAAGGGGTTCCGGGCACCCCCGGCAAAAGATATGGGCCTTATGGGCCAAGAGGGGAAATGCACCAGGCACTAGTGGCTAGTGCGCCCACCATATGGGCCGGCCAAGGTGGAGAAGGAAAAGGGGAAGGAGGAAAGGAAAGAAAGGGAATAGGATTCCCCCTTCCTACCCCCTCCCCCTCTTTCCTTCCCCCTCCGACTAATATGGTAGGGGAGGGCGCCACTTGGGAGGAGCCCAAGTAGGACTCGGCCTACTTGGGGTGCCCTCCTAGCTGATCCCCCCCCCTCTCTCTCTCTCTATATATATATATATACATATATATATATATATATATAGGAAAAATTCATCCTACCACCTAGGGGTAGTTACCCCACATGTCTCATATACCACCTTATGGTAGTATATATTCTACTTTATCATTTTAAGTATGTTCATATACTATATATAAGATATTCCAAAGTGGGTTACATGAAAAAATTGCAAGTTAGCCCATGATTTTTATTATATTTATGAAATACGTATATATTTGTACGTAAAAAAGAGCATACTCAAAATACGATACATACTGTCAAAAAAATAGTATATATACTACCTAAACATTCTTATATACTACATACTACGCGTACATACTCTCCGATTTGATAGATAGTACATACAACATACAAAACTCAAGTGGTGATAACTACCACGGGTGGTAGATAAAAGTTGTCCTATATATATATATATATATATATATATATATATATATATATATATATATATAGACGGTCTATTATGCTAATATTAGCAGAATAACTATTCTGCACACCACTTTCGCACTGCACGCTAAACGCAAGTGCACTGCATCTTCTTGACGACGAGCACTGCAATATAGACTAGTGAACTTCTCGTCGGAAAAAACTGCACGCGTTATTTTTTTGGTACTGTTTTCGCTCTAATTTTTTAACCATTTATCGGAATGAGGCATGTAATATACCGTTGAAAAGCTATGGATTAGGCGCAACTTCGACATGTTGAACACTTTTCGAGATTCCACATGGTTTAAGAGCAGTTCTGAAAATGGTGCGGCAGATAACGAGTGACAGCGAGCATTTTTTCGAGATTTCTTCTAAACCGCTCGTCGGAATGAAGCAAATGATACGCCGTTGGATAGATATCATCGAGGCGCATATTTTCCATATATAAATCTTTCTCTAATTCGTTACGGTTTAAGAGCAGTTTCAAATTTACTAAATCGCGGAATTCGGTTTTTCAAAAAAATTCAAATTTTCGGTACTGTTTTCGCTCCAGTTTTTTAACCGTTTTTCGAAACGAGGCGTGTAATATATCGTTGAAAAGCTATGGGCGAGGCGCAATTTCATATGTTGCAATGTTTTTGATATTCCTTATGGTTTTAAGTTAATTTTGAAAATCGTGTGGCGGATGATGAGTGGCAGCGGCCGTTTTTCGTGAAATTTTTGCAAACTGCTGGTCGGAATGATTCAAACGATACGCTGTTGGAAAGGTATCGAAGAGGCGCAACTTCTTCATGTAGAACACTCTCCCTAATTCTTTACGGTTTAATAGGAATTTCGAATTTACCAAAATATGGACACTCTGTTTTTCGCGACACCCAAATCGACGTGGGTACTTCATCCGACTGAAAACCACACTGCATCAGATGAAAAACCGCACTGCATCAGACGGGTAAGAGAACTGCATGGTTTCCTTTTTGTGGGACGTAAATTTTTGAAGACGAGGAAGAAAACCGCACTGCTTTTAGACGGAAAAACGCACTACATCAAAGAGTCGAGCGAACTTCATGATTTTCTTGTCGGGCGTAAATTTTCTTAGGTGAGCTTTTGTGAGTTTCTGTCGTCATTTTTTATGAAAGAAAGCACTGCAAGGTGGAGTGCACTGATTTAGTCAAAAACCACTACGTCGGACGAGCAAGTGCACTTCATGATTTCTTTTGTCGGACGTAAAAATTTTCAAAAGTGTACTACAAAGTCCTTCGGAGCGGACTTTTTTAAAGACCGGAGTGCACTGCATTTTTCTTGCGGGGACGAGGCAAGTGGACTGCATTGTTTTGTTTGCACGCTACATATTACCCACAAGAATTCATCCACATCTCTTTACTCTCATTTCCTCACTGCGTTTTCTCAAACAACAAAATAAACTTCTTTTAAAGGAAAAGTGATGCTCTCTTTGTCCTTCGTTATTGAGTGCACAACAAATTATTTTCCCTACAAATGAAAAACATGGGTGTAGTGGGCTGCATCAATCGGCTGCAATAACCCCTTTTTCATGAGATTGAACCTCTCTAACATACCAATCGAACTGCACTGCACCAAACTTAAACAAAAACAAAAAAGAGTTAACTTGTGAAAGAAGCGAACTACTCCAACATACACAACAAACTGCATCATCACTGGACAAAAATATTCTTTGCATTTTTTTGAAGCTACGCCAACGAGACACAGGGAGTTCGTTATACTTTTGATGCCCTCTTTTTTGAAGCTACGCCAACAAAGTTTCGGTGTGTTTTAACAGAACGACAACCCAATCATCATAATTTTTCCTTGAAACACGAAAACAAGGACCCGTGGACAAACTGCACCTCGACAGGGCGCCCAACCACACTATAATTTTTGCAATTTTGCGTCCCAAAAAAGAACAGCACCGCCCCACGCACAGAACCGCAAAACACCGATGACGAGCTGCACGGGCACGATCTTCGCAAATGGCACACCACGAGATGAAAATGATGAACTGCAGTGCACTAGGGGGGAAGAAGATGGATCAGAGCAGGATCAAGAAGCTCCCGTCCATGCAAGCAAACTGCACGCCGCTCCCTACCAAACTGCCCGACGCCGCGCCTGGAAACTTGTACGTACAATTTTTTTCATTTTGACAGTGCACTACAAAACAAAATTTAGTGAGCTTCAACAAAAAATCAAAGGAACTGCAACAGTTGGAGGAGGGAGCTCGTTACAGGCCATTGGGGGGATAAGGAGGAGCATGCCACCACAGCCACCGTCCTCCTCATCAGCCACAGTTGTGTAGCACCTCCACTCCATCCAGTGTGCCGATGCCGCATGCCCTCCCCCGTGTCCAGCGTGTGGACCAAACACGTGCGTGGTGGAGCACCCTCATCCTCCTCTCTGGCACGCCATGGAGAGGGCGGCTTGGCGCTATCAGATTTTGGAGGTGGAGCGCTCTCATCCTCCCCCATGTCCATCGGGACAACAAAGTTGCCACCTGCACACAAGAAGTGAACCGCATCGGTGCGCCGGCACAGGGCACAAAACTTCATGTCGTACACAAACTTAAAGTTCTTACCTGTGAACTGCATGTGGTGTTGTCGATCTCTAGGGGGCGACTGCTGCTGCAAAGCGCCGGTGGACGGCGGCGGCGAAACACAGGTATGGTGAAGCTACAAATCCAGTGTCCAGGGGACACAGTCAGACCAGATCCTATAGTCACCGGAGTCCATGACCACAAACGAATCGGGATCTGATGGTTGCCGTTGGAAAGGTGGACGTCCGGCGCTTCCTTGGGTCAACTGACGAGGAGAGGAAGTAGAGGGAGCAGGGGATCTTGGGCCGGCGAGTTCAATGACAGTGGAGGTGGGGATCGACAGATCCGACCACCAAGGTTGGCAGAGGAAGCCGGGGGATCCGCACCTTCCCGTCTCCAGCATGCTGGACCTCGTCGGCCCTCCCATCTGGACACACATGCGGGAGGGCGTAGATCCATGGGGAGCAGGGCCACGCAGCTGTTGTGCTGGTGGCGGTGGAATACGGTGGCCGCGACCAAGAGCGGTGGCGCGCAGAGGAAGGCAGGGGCAATGGGGGAGATCCACATCGGGAGTCACGGGGGAGCTGCTCGATGGGGAAGCGATGAGTTGGATCCATCGACGACCAGCGAGGCGGGGGGGCGGGGGGGGGGGGCGTGCGGGGGAGAAGAATTGGTCGGGCGCTGGGGCAGCGTCGATAGTGGAGGTGGAAGGAAGGTCGGAGGAGGCGGCGGAGGAGGAAGAAGGTAGGAGGGAGGTGGTCGGGCACGAAGAGATCGTGTGAGGAGAGGGGTTGTTTTGCGGGTGGCTTGACTCGGTTCGGGTGGGCGGTGGGTGGTGTTAGCAGAATAAGGATTGGGTGTGCAGAGTACGGTCTTAAGGGGTGTTATCATAATAGGCCCACTATATATATATATATATATATATATATATATATATATATAGGCTATTCTGTTACGCGTAACAAAATATTATTCTGTTACCCTTTTTGAACTGACGGTTTCATGTGATTGTACTAATGTTTTCGAAGAAGTTGAAGTGATGCTTTCAGTTGTGTTTAACAGATCGTCTTCTTTAGCTCAAAAGCTTTTTGTAAAAAAAATTTCGGAACGGGGCGTGTAATATATCGTTGGAAAGCTCTTGACAACCATATTTCAAGTATATAGAACGCTTTTGCAAAATCATTATGGTTTAAGACAGTTTTGAAAAAACTGTTTTTTTCAAAACCGAAAACGTGAATCGTATTTTGAACTCAATTTTCAAATGGTTTGTCGGAATTGCGCAATTAAGATGGCGTTGGAAAGCTGGTGAAAATCTGCATCTTCCATATATGTATTGTTTTTTCTAATTCAATATGATTTAAAAGTAATTTGAAAAACGGTGAAATTCTGGGCGAAACGTATTTTCGCGATTTTTTGCAAATGGTTTGTCGGATACACAAATAATATGGCGTTGGAAAGCTACGGAAAATGCGCAACTTTTTTGTATTGAAATGTTTTTCTAATTCCTTATGGTTTAAAAACAAATTCGAATACGGTTAAATTTGATTTTGAATGCGATTTTTTTAAAAGTTTGTCGAAATGGGGCAAATAATATACCGTTGGATAGCTATCAAAAATGCGAAACTTAGTCATGCTGAACGTTTTCTCATATTTGCATCCGTTGAAGAGTAATTTGGATTACAGTGACACCCATCATGGTGTGTTTCCTCCAAAAAAAACAGAGTACTCGTATTGATATATTTGTGTGTTTGTACTGAGATATTTTTCACACTAGTTTTGCATGGTTTCAAAAAAAGTACTTGAACAGATGTCTATATGATTTTGTACTGAGCGTGTTTCCACATACTAGACTTTACTTTGTATTTATTTAAAAAGTTTTCAATACGGCAAGACACATCCTGTTCTTTTCCCGTCTGATAAACAAAGTACTCGTACTGACATATCTGTGTGTTTGTACTGAGCTATTTTTCACAATCCGGAATATTCAGGGGGTTGATCACTTGAACTTGTAGAAATGTAACTTTTAGATTTAGTTTAAAATGTGTTTCGACGTGTCATTATCATCGAACTTGCATGGTTTATATACTTGAATTGGCTGAATTTTCTTCTCCAAGAAATGTTTTGTGTTTTGTGATAGTAACCATTGATGCAACAATCCATACCGAATTTGATATGCCCTTTGAACTGATTATAAAATACATACTGAACTATTGGACATATGGTAACACATGAAAACAATTACATAATCATCCAGTGGTTGTACATGTTGCAAACAATTATCAAATGCTAAGCTACAGTCTGTACACTTCTTCTTTCTTGAACTCAACATTTTTTTGACAACAATGTTCTGAACTTCTCTCATTTTATGACTTGTACTGACGTACGTACTAAGCAGGATTTTCATGGGGTTTCTTTTTTTTGCTTGAATTTTTATAATTTGAATTTCGGCCATTTCTTTTATTCCGAACGGACCACCGTTTTTAACTCGTACTGAGGTACTTACTATGCCCGAACTGGGGTGGCTGTCGCGTGTCTTGGCGAGGAAGAAGACAAATCTCGGGAGCGCAGCTGGATTTGGCCGGCGGCTGGTCCGGTCGGTAGGATGCTGCGCAAGGTGGAGGGTGATAGGCGCAGAGCGACGGGGCTCAGAGTGGCTGCGCACGGCGGAGGGGCTCGGGGTGGCGGCGTGGGGCGGGGATGGCGGTGCGCGGCGGCGGAGAGAGGCCGGGATTGCGCGCGACAGCCGCCGGAGGCAGGGACGGGCCGCGGCAGCCGCCGGAGGTCGGGACGGGCCGGCGAGCTCGTCGCATGGGAGGCGCGTGGGGAGGATCCGGCACCCGTCGATGGGGAGGTGCGCGGGGAGGGGCCGGCGCCTGTCGGAGGGAAGGCGCACGGGGAGGGGCCGGCGAGCCTGTCGGCGGTGAAACATGCGGACGGCCAGCCGGCTGCAGCGCGTGTGTCGGAGGAGCTACCCGTAACGGTGCCGCGGGCTCCCTCGCTCCGGCTGCCGCCATCGCTCGCTCGCCCGCGACGGGTGCCTCCGGCGGTAGGAGGCGGGTTCGATTGGGGACGGGTCGGGGAGTTTCTCCGGTCGTCTGCGCGTCGCACCCTTATAGGGACCGAGGGTAACAGTATAATATTCTGTTACCGGTAATAAAATAGCCCAGCCCTACACACACACACACACACACACACACACACACACACACATATATATGTATATATATATATATATATATATATATATATAAGGGAGGGGGCGCCTAGCACACCTAGATAATTGCCTAGCCGTGTGCGGCACCCCCTCCACTGTTTACACCCCCGGCCATATTTTCGTACTGCTTAGGCGAAGCCCTGCGAGGATCACTTCACCATCATCATCACCACGCCGTCGTGCTGATGGAACTCATCTACTTCCTCGATGTCTTGCTGGATCAAGAAGGCGAGGGACGTCACCAAGCTGAAGTGTGCAGAACTCAGAGGTGTCGTACGTTCGGTACTTGATCGGTCGGAGCTAGAAGAAGTTCGACTACATCAACCGCGTTGTCAAACGCTTCCGCTTACGGTCTACGAGGGTACATAGACACACTCTCCTCCTCGTTGCTATGTATCTCCTTGGATAGATCATTGCGTGTGCGTAGAAGTTTTTTTATTTTCCCTGCAACATTTCCCAATAGTACCATCCTCTCGCTTCAAGGCCCGAACTGTATTTTTTCTTTTCTGGTGGGACACTCGATTCTGAAAATATGGGGTGTTCCGATCTCCTTCTTTGAGCCAGCCCACTTTGGACTGCTGCTTGTACATAATTTTCTCTCGCGCATAAACCATCATGCTTTATCCACATCTCCTCAAAACGGAATGGCCTCTCTCCCTTGTTTACCACACCAGGAGCCATCTCCATGGCACGAATGATCAAATCAATGTGATCAGTCTTCTCTGTTAAAACATGCTCCTCCATCGTATCAGGAAAGAGAGCCATGAAGCTATTATGGCATGTGACTCAGCTGGTATGGTGGCTCCATTGAAATTTGCAGAACTTGATAACCTTGCTGCATGTGACTCAGCTGGCAAACTCGAGAATCTTCACTGGTTTCTCCTCGTAGGTCAAATCGCTATCCAACTAAATCGCTTCCAATGGCACTGTATCTCTCAGAGGAATATCGGCCATCTCTGCGTGGCACTTCTTCAACGGGGAAACATGGAACACATCATGAACTCCTGACAATCCATCTGGCAATTCCAGCTTGTAAGCAACTTCTCCCATACGATCCAAAACTTTGTATGGTCCCACAAAACGTGGGGCTAACTTTCCACTACTAGGGAAAAGGCTAGCAGCAGCGCGGGTTTTAGGTGTATCAGTAGCGCGGGGACGGGCGCTACTAACAAGGCGCTACAACTAACATATAGCAGTAGCGCGTGGTCACCGACGCTACTGCTACACAAGTGTAGCAGCAGCGCGGTTACTGGGAGCACACTACTGCTAGTAGCTCTAGCGCCCTTTGCAACAACGCGCTACTGCTATCGTGGCGCTGCTGCTAACTTCTATACACTCGCTACTGTTAATTTAACAGGTTTTTTTGTTTTTTGGCATATTTGTTTTGTATTTGAACAGGCTTTATAGAAGAATCTTTAGCACATAGAAATGTCATCATGATACACATACAAATGCCTGCGAGACCGCGAATGTAATCATAGCATATACATACAAATAGTCTCATCATAATCATCATCCAACACAAAGTGGTCTCTCGTCATCATCTCGAAAATAGCGATACAAGTCCTTGATTACTTGCAAATACATCGTCATCCATCTAAACAATGGTATACGCGAGAAGAGCTATCACTTTGAGTACATGAGTTCGTATCCCTCTCTCGCATTAGCGTGAACCTAAACTAACTACTGCATGTCGCTCGGAAACTGGAAACCAGCAACACCTGGGCCTGACACTCCGACCACTCATCGTATATATACTCCTGGCGTAGCACTTCTTCGCCATCGATGATCTATGCACTTGCATCGTCACATGAGTCGATGATATGCAACATATATAGTTGAGCAACATAAAGAGACAAACTTGAAAAAAATAGAAACAACATATCATAAGCATAAATAACAAAGTTCATCGTACCCAAAATGCCCTAACTAGAGTGATCTTTGCTAGTCGAGGAGGAGGACGGTTTAAGTACATCACAAATAAAGTTTCACTGCGCATAACTCAAAGTTTTGTCATACAGAAAGTATGGACTAAACAGACACATTGTCATATATCGACAATCACTCCAGCATGCCATGCCATCCATCGAGGTCAGGGAGATAGTCCCCGAGCTTAGTGAAAGGCTTCATGTCGAGACGCTGAGAGGCTATCCATGTTCGGACGTCTTCCCGCGATATTTGTCCTTCTCCGTAGAACATCCCTGTTTTTCCGACGACCTCTTTCATGATGATTTGGGCAAGTTCGCGCTGGATGTTATAGAACTCAGCTCGAAGTTGATGATCCTTGATATCTCCTATGTCCTTTGCCCATTGCAGAATATGGGCATCGCCAGATCTAGGTGACATGTGAAGGTTCTGGTGATCCCGTCTGTACTCCAGCATGTGGTGTAGGACATAGAATCCATCATTAAGATAATCGTTCGGTTGCTGGATGCAGCAGAAGTCAGTCTTATGGCTGAAGGCGGCCCTGCCGCCCCTTCTCTTCTTGTCCCTAACCTCTCCAACCCTTGCTTGGTAGTAAAACATAGCACTGTAGAGAACATCTTTGATGTGGGTGTAATCCTTTTTCTGAATGTTCTTCGACGAGTCCAAGTAAAGAGCATGGGAGAATCGGGGGTAGAGGATGATGAGGACGGCGCGCCCGCCGCTGCGCAAAATAAGTACACCTCAAATTAATTAGCCTCCACCGTGCAAATGAATTATTGAAATCGAAGGAAGGATAGCAGCGCGGATGACTTACACGGGATGATAAGGCACGAGAATCGCCTCCTTGTCTTTATTGGCGAGCATGAAACTGACAATGTAATCCCTTGCGTATTCATGCTGCTCTGCACAGACTCCCAAGAAGCTCTCGTGCATGTAGTACGGGTCAGCGACACAGATATGACGTATCTGCTCAACCCCAATGATGTAGTTCATGTGCAAGGCATAAAGGCGGACACGTGAAACATGTCGAATATGTAATCGAATCGGAGGAAGAACATATCCACAGGGAAGCTGTCGACGTACGACATTTGCCATGGAACGTTAACCACGTAGAGTGGATATCCTGGATGTTTTGAGGCGATGAGGCCTTTCTCTACCCGCAGCACATCATCATGAAGTCTCCTTAGATCACCGAATCTGGCCCGTAGCGCTGTTGCGGGTAGGATTGGTTGACCGGAGATATGCCATTTATCCGCATCGGGGATATCTATATGGTCCTGAAGCCGAGGCTGCTGAGGCGGCTGGATCATAGAATCAGCTTTTTTGCCTTTCCTCGCTCTCTTACTAGACTTCTTTACTACCGGAAGGTCGTCAATAATATGTTGAGACGGTAATTCAGGCATCGACTCATGACGCTCAAACCCTGAGGAGGCGCCAGTATAGACATACTGTTTAGCGCCATTGTCATCCTCATCCTCATCCATGGCGATGTCATCAGCGACTAATGGAGGCTCCTCCTTACCCCGTCCGCTATCACCCAACCCGACACCCGACGCTAATTGGGTAGGCGGGGTGTTGATGTTCATACCTTGTTGAGGCTGCGTGCTCGTGGGTGTGCTCCTGGCCGCCTCCAGACGAAGTAGACTCTTTGGCCACAATAGGACCCACCCATTGCAACAATCACCAAGCCGCCGCGGTGTCTCCTCGTCATCCACCAGTAGTGTTGGAGGAGGCAAATTCTTGTGGCCCAGTTCGACACCGGCCATGGAAACCTTGAAGACGTTCGGGGGGATCGCCCGGCTGTGGAATAATGGTTCCTTCAGCTTCATTATCGTTGCCTTCCCCATGTCCACCTTCTGGTCGCCGATGGTGTACAATATGGTGCACGGGGTTTCGTTGGCCTGCAAAGAAAAGTCTGCGACGTGAGACATCCGAAAGGCAACGAAAACGGGAGATTATACATTTATATTGAAGGGGGCCGGTGTGACAGATACCGTGAGGGCGTCGAGCTCAGCCAAAGACGAAGCACCGCCGATCACGTCCGGTGCGGGAGTCGGTGCGGGAGCCGGTGCGGGAGCAGGTGCTCCCAAGAAGTCAACAAGGGGAAAGTCCTCTGCATTTTTTTCTGGATTTTTCCTTGTCCAAGTGATAACGCCTGTCACCAAGGAAGTAGATAAATCTGCAACCACCTGTTTTGCGGCAGCTACCGCTGTTGCGACTGTCTGAGATGATTTCTTCTCAACCGCAATCTCAACCTTCTTGTCGATGTTTTCTTCAGTTAACCTCCGTCTTTCCTTTCTCTCCTCCGTGGTCTCACGGTAGTACTTCTTCCACGTGGCGCCGTCTCCGACACCGTGCACGCGTCCATACGACGGTCGAGTATCCACCGGTTGTCGTTTCAATATGTTCAACGCCCGGTTGAATGGAGTGTCCCACTTGGGCCTCGCCAATGCCTCAGACGGCGAGTCGCTTTCGGCCGCAATCCGGTGCTGCTCTCTCTGCAAAAGGCACAAGGATCATTTACAAATATGACTAATGTGTGCAGTTGAATTGATCAGAAACTAAAATTACCAGCAGTCTCATGAACTCCATAATGACCGGTGTTGTCTCGTAAACCTTCTTCACTGGGTCCCAACGGTGTCGGGCCCTCAGGACATCACGCTCCTGCGGGACGGTGAAATCCGCCAACGGGTCTGGGATGCCCAGACTCGCGGCTTCCGCGTCCTCCTTGGCCCATTTGGACCTCTTTCCGCCGTAACCACGGTTTCCGAGGTGGTGGCTCCCAATGTTCCTCTTTTGAAGGCCCTTCATGTACTTAGACTTTTTTTTGGCAGCTTCGGCCTCGCAAGCCTCCTTGAATATTTGAAACTGCTCTTCCGTGATTGTCGGATTATCCTTTACAATCTCGGAGTAGGGTTCCCCGTCATTGATCTTTGCTTTCACTCGATTTTTCCAGGCGGCCAACGCGTCGCTAAACTTGGTCATGGCGTGTTTGTTTATCTTCTTCATTGCCGGGTCCTCATCTGGATCGTCATAATCCTTCTCATTCCGGCCCGGGAACAAGAATATCTGGTGAAACTTCTTTAGGAGGGAGCTCCTCATATTTTATATCTTCTGTAGTTTCTCATCATTGATGGTGGCAGTTGTCCGTACGATGCAGCCTATTTGATTGCCGTAGCACGCGCGCGCTTCCTCGGGCGCCTTTGGCTCAAAATTGTCGTCGTCCACCTCCGTGACCACCAGTCTAGTAGTCCTGAATTTGTTAGGAACCCGTTGCCTCTTTGCTTTCGGTTCTACACCGGCTCCGCTCCCCGAGGCAGCATTGGTCTCAACGCCGATCTCGATGCCAGTCTGAACCTCAGCGCCGGTCTTAGTCTGAGCACCGGTCTGCGTGTCGGTCTCAGTCCCCGATGCCACTGGTGGGCCCAGCAACAACATCGGTTGATCATCGGTAAGGCTAAAATATTCGTCTGCCGCCCGGTAGACGTCGTCACAATCACCAGAACCCTGTCCTTCATCGTTGCTAGCCATGTTTCCTATGATTAAATCTAGTCAATTAATTCTAGACCTAATAAAATGAATAATGACATAAAAAAGGACTATTGTTTTGCAGGAATGTTGACTCCTTCCTGGTGCGGCAAATCCCGGGCACTCGATATGTCCTAGTGTGTAGCACAAGTCATGCCGAAATTCACGGAAAATTTCGGCATGACCTTTGCTAAAAAGTGGACAAATCAAGAACCTGAAATTTTCCGGAACAGAAATGAATCAACATTCCGGCAAAACATAGGCCACTCAGCATCATTCCCTGGAAACAACAAAGCCACTTGGGCACAATCGAACAACTTCTATGAAAAGATATAACATGAGCAAACACTATTGAGGAATTTGCATATAACATGGCCACTTCAATGAAAAGATATAATCAACAATAATGGAATATGCAAATGAACATCAATGACATATAGCTACTGTTCTGTTTGACCAAGTTTTTGAAAAGAAAACCAATTCTGTTTTTTGTTTACAGCTAAATGCCATAGCTACTGTTTTTTATTTATAGCTAAATACTTTTTTTTTGTCTAAAGATAAAAGTCTAGGAACTACATTTTCTCTAACCCTTTTGACCTCACCAGAATTTCCACAGCAAGACCTTAGTACCTACACCCAATTTCTTCAAAAATATTCAGGTCCATAGTCCAAATAATTCAAATTTCATTTGAATGAAATTTGGAACAAATTTAGGTCCGTAGTCAAAATATTTTTTTATAGCTAAGTGTTTTTTGTTTATACCCTCTGTTAATTTAAATCTAAATGCTACTATTATTTATATACCCTCTATTAGTTTAAAGCTAAATGGAATTACTGTTTAGGAATTTTCATAAAAATTGCCCTAGCTAATTTCCTAAAAAAATTGCTAATCATTTTTCCTAAATGCTATAAAATGCCTACTGCCCTAAAAAAAATCTAGGGTTCACATGAACACCTAGGGTTCATATGAACATCAACACAATATCAACACATATATATAATTGCCCTAGCAGAGAGAAATAGGAGGGTAGGGACAGGAGAGGCATAGCCTTACGGTCGGCGGCAAGGGTAGGCTCTGGCTCGGGCAGCGGGAGTGAGGTCGAGGGTGGCGGCGGCGAGCTCGAGGGAGGCGCCATTGAGGTCGAGGACGGCCTCGGGCGGCGGCTGTGAGGTCGAGGGGGCGGCCTCGGGCGGCGGCAGTGTGGTTGAAGGCGGCGGGCGGTGGCGGTGTGGTCGGCGGCCTCGGGCGGTGGCGGTGTGGTCGAAGGCGGCAGGGCAACGGCGGCGATGGAGCAGTTGGGGGACAGGGGGGAGTAGAGAGGGGGGGGAAGGACTTAGCAAAATTTTGAGCCAGGGCCGCCGGGATTTGAGTCAAACTAGCAGTAGCGCATTTTGCAGAAACGCGCTATAGCTAAGATAGCTATAGCGTGTTCGAGAGAAACGCGATGTAGCTAACTCTTTCTGTTTTCTTTTTCTTTTTCTTTTGTTTTCTTTATATTTTATTTTTTCCATTTCTCCTTTTTCTATTTCTTTCATTTTCATTTACTTTTCTACTTATTTTTCTATTTATTTTCTTTTACATAGCAGTAGCGCTCTACAGCAGAAACGCGTTGCTACAATGTTTTTAGCAGTAGTGTGCTTCTGGGAGAAGCGCTGCTACTATTCCTAGCCTACCGGCACTAGTGAGGGAATTTTAGTAGTAGCGCTTTTCTGTGAAGACGCGCTACTGCTGAAATAATGGTTGTAGCGTGGTTTTGCAACAAGCGCTACTACTAAGTAGCGCTAGCGCCGAGTTTTGACCAACGCTACTGCTATACCTCTGTGTATAGCGTTTTCCCTAGTAGTGTTCCCTTAACTCCAAAACGCTTAACTCCTCGAAGTGGGGACACATGAAGATACACTCTCTCTGACTTCGTAAATTGTGTCTTTGCGTTTAGAATCCGCATAACTCTTTTACCAGGACTGGGCTACCTTGAGTCTTTCATGAATCAACTTAACCTTCTCTTCAGATTCATTAATCAAATCTGGTCCAAACAACTGATGGTCTCGAACTTCATCCCATAAAAATAGTGTCCTGCACCTCCTTCCGTACAAAGCTTCGAATGGGGCCATCTTCAAACTGGCTTGATAACTATTCTTGTAAGAGAATTCTGCATACGGCAGATTGTCGTCCCAACTAGATCCATAATCTAGCGCACATGCTCTCAACATGTCCTCCAGAATCTGATTTACTCTCTCGGTCTGTCCATCTGTCTATAGATGAAAGGTTGTACTGAACTCTAGCCTGGTACCCAAAGTCTCATGCAACTGATTCTAGAACTCTAAGGTAAACTGGGTTCCTCTATCTGATACAATGGTCCTCGGAACTCCATGCAGACATACGATCCTGGTCATGTATATCTTTGCCAACTTAGCACTGGTGTAAGTGGTCTTCACTTGGATGAAATGAGCTACCTTCGTCAACCGGTCGACTACAACCCATATCGAGTCATAGCCTGCATGAGTCCTGGGCAAACCCGTGATAAAATCAATGCCTAGCATATCCCACTTCCATTCGGCTATCGGCAATGGCTATAGTAATCCTGCTGGCTTCTGATGCTTTGCCTTTACTCTCTGACATACATCACATACTGCTACATACTCCGCAATATCCTTCTTCATTCCGGTCCACCAGAAACAGTCCTTCAAATCCAGATACATCTTGGTATTTCCTAGGTGAATTGAATACGACATATCATGGGCCTCCTGTAAAATCAACTTCCTGATCTCGGGGTCATTAGGCACATATACGCGATCCTCAAACCATAAAGTGTCGTGCTCATCCTCACGAAATCCTTTAGCCTTTCCTTTGCTCATCCTTTCCTTTATCTCGGCAATCTCCTTGTCAGTCTTCTGAGCTTCCCTGGTCTTATCCATCAAGGTATACTGAATTTCCAATGCTGCTACATAGCCTCTTGGAACTATTTCCAAACATAGCTCATGAAGATCCTCTGCTAACTCCTTGGGTAATCCTCCGGTCATAAGTGTGTTGACATCACTCTTGCGACTCAACGCATCGGCTACTACATTAGCCTTTCCGGGATGATAGTGTAGCTTCATATCATAATCTTTGATGAGCTCCAACCATCTCCTCTGCCTGAGGTTCAACTCCTTCTGTGTGAAGATATACTTCAAACTCTTTTGATCCGTATACACCTCACAATGGTTTCCGATGACAAAATGTCTCCATGTCTTCAATGCATGCACTACGGTTGCTAACTCCAAATCGTGTGTAGCATAATTCAACTCATGGGGTTTAAGCTATCGTGAGGCATAAGAAACAACTCTTCCCTCCTGCATAAGCACTGCTCCAAGTCCTCGACGAGAAGCGTCGCTATACACTTGATAATCCTTGCGTTGATCTGGAAGAATCAACACTAGGGCTGTAACCAAACGTTTCTTCAACTTCTGAAAACTGGCCTCACAATCCTCAGTCCATTTGAACCTGGTGTCCTTCTTCAATAACTCTGTCATGGGCTTTGCAATCTTAGAGAAATTCTCAATGAACCTTCTGTAGTATCCTGCGAGTCCAAGAAAACTCCGGATCTCTCCAACTGACGTGGGTGATTCCCATTTAGTCACAGTGACAACCTTGGTGGGGTCTACTGCTATTCCTTCTCCGGATATAACATGTCTGAGGAATCCAACTTCCTTCAACCAAAACTCACACTTGCTGAACTTGGCATATAATTGATGTTCCCTGAGCTTCTCAAGTACCATCGCAAATGCTCCTTATGCTCCTCTTCATTCTTTGAGTAGACCAAAATATCATCAATGAATACCACGACGAACTTATCCAAAAACTCCATAAACACCTTGTTCATCATGTTCATGAAATAGGCAGGTGCGTTAGTCATACCAAATGACATAACGGTATACTCATATAGCCCGTACCTTGTGGTAAAAGCTGTCTTAGGTATACCATGTTCTCGAATCTTTAGCTGGTGGTATCCTGATCACAGATCGATCTTGGAAAATACTTTAGCTCCTTGCAACTGGTCGAATAAATCATTGATCATCGGCAGTGGGTACTTGTTCTTGATCGTGACTTCATTCAACCACGATAATCAACAACCATCCTCAACGATCCATCCTTCTTCTCCACTAGAAGCACTGGTTATCCCCAAGGTGACGAACTTGGGCGAATATAGCCTTTATCCAGTAAATCCTTAATCTGCTTCTTAATTTCCTCCAAATCCTTTGCGGGCATCCGATACGGTCTCTTAGATATTGGCCCTGTGCCTGGCAAAAGCTCAATCAAAAACTCAATGTCTCTATCCGGTGGCATGCCTCGCAACTCCTCTGGAAATACATCAGGGAAATCCTTCACCACTGGTACTTCCTCTTGTACAACTCTAGATAAGGAATTCACTTGAGTTCTCTTCGGCACATGCCAGGATACATACTTAATCCTTCTTCCTTCTGGGGCAGTGAGGAAAATTGACTTACTGGCGCAATGAATGTTCCCCCCATACTTTGATAACCAATCCATGCCTAATATTACATCCAGTCCTTGTGACTCCAATACTATTAGGTCTGAGGGGAACACATAGTTACCAATCCTTAATGGTAACCGATCACACCATAGGCTAGCCATATACTCTGCTCCTGGCGAGGTTACTAACATGGGTGACCTAAGGGCTTGGATTGGCAGGTTATACTTATCCACAAATCCCCTTGATATGTATGAATGCGATGCACCAGTATCAAAAAGAAGGATTGCAGTAAATGACTTAACCAAAAACTTACCTATAACTGCATCGGGTTGCGCTTCAACCTCCTCCACGCTAGCGTGGTTCACTTGTCCCCTGCTGAAAGGGTTGGGCTTCTTCCCAGAGCTTCCATTACCATTTCCATTCTTTGCTTCTGAACACACTGTGGCGTAATGTCCATTCTTCCCGCACTTGAAACAAGTAATGTGACTTAGATCCTTCTTGGCGGGTGTTTCTAGGTTGGAACGGTTCTGGCCGTTGCTTCCTCCATTCCCATTCCCATTCTTGGGGCCACTATGGTTATGCGAACTTCCTCCATTGGAATATGGCCTCCATGGTTATGGTGAATGTGTCCTCCTGAGTTCGGGGTAAAAAGGGGCCTCTGTTGAGCTCCTGAATTGTACATCCCTTGTCCATACTTCCTCTTGCGATTGTCTATCTGCTGCTTCTTCCCTTCAATCATGAGAGCTCTACCTACCAACTCTTGGTAGTTGTTGAAAGTTTCCACCATCAACTACATGCTCAGCTCGTCATTCAGTCCTTCCAGAAACTTCTCCTGCTTAGCGGCATCTGTAGCTACATCATCAGGGGCATAACATGCTAACTTACTAAAATCATCCACATATTGGCCCACTGTGCATCCTCCTTGGCGCAAATTGCGAAATTTGTGCTTCTTCATGGCCATGGCTCCTGCTGAAACATGGGCAGTGTGGAAAGCCTGCTGAAACTGGTCCCATGTAATAGTGTTAATGGGATAAGTGGCTGTAAAATTCTCCCACCATGATGCTGCGGGTCCATCAAGCTGATGCGCGGCAAAATGCACTCTCTCTGCATCTGTGCATCCTGCAGTGGTCACCTCCCTTCCAATCCTGCGGAGCCAATCATCTGCAACAATCAGTTCGGTGCTACTAGAGAACACCGGCAGATTCAGCCTTAGAAAATGGGCTAAGTGATCAACAGGTGGTGGTGGTGGGTTGTTGTTGTTGTTGTTCCCCTGATTCTGATTCCGAACCAGTAGTTGCATCAGGGTATTCTGCCGCTAGATCAACTGAGTGAGCTCCGGCAGGAAAGCAAATCCATTGTCACATCTCGGAGGCATCTGATGGGTTTAGAAAAGATGAGAAAACAGACTAGAATGAGGTCTAAGGGAAAACACTACCCATATGCACATGAGACAAACACAATCATATCACTTCAATCAATTCAAACAAGGGCATACAACCGGTCTAACTATCGTTACAAAAGTGCTCAGACTATACTACATATATGGAGGAATACTACTACTGATATGGTGGTCGACTAGAAGTTTTAATCGGTGGAAGACTCCATGATATCTGCTCTAGCTTCATCAACATAGTCATCATCACTATCATTGAGGTACGAGTCGGTGTCGTCGATGATGATGTAGTCCTCCGAACGAATGTCCTTGGAATCGTCGTCATCTCCTCCTGGTGCGGGGTCTTCCATGAATACTCCTAGCTTCCTCGTCAAATCATCATTCTTCTCCAAGAGTATCATCATTTCCTCCTCATATCCATCACGTGTATACTTGAGTTCTTCCTCCAGATTCGTGATCCTGCTCATTGCCTTCTTCAGGTCTATCATGCCTGCGCACATCTGGTTCTCCTGGCAACGAATGTGCTAGTTTAACTCCTAGATGAAAGTTGCAATGGATCTATCCCTCCTGGTGCTGATCATCTCCCATTGCTCATCTCGGCGCCCACAAATCTGGTAGATAGTATCCTTGAGATCCTTGTGGTAAACTTCTCCAATGCATCCCATAGTGATGTGGTCTGACATGCTCTTTCCTAGACTCCAGGTTGGTGCATCAAACGAAAACTCTATGGGCTCATTGACTGGCATGAACGTCCTTCCTGGAACTTGAACTCCAATCATCCAACGCTCCTCTTCTGGTAAAGTGGCGATGTAGGTCCCGGTAAAGCTTGGTATTCCAATGTTCAGTTACCTAGTAACTTCCTTCAAGTGTCGTCCAAAAGGAGTCTCTTCATCCGGTTGTGTAAACTTGTTCCTTGCATCCGCCATCCTATAGAGCAGAAAAGGAGAGGTGTCAGAAATGAGAAGAGAGTAGTGACCTGTGGTTTTAGCTTAGTGGTTGATGACCCACAAGTGTAGGGGATCTATTGTAGTCCTTTCGATAAGTAAGAGTTTCGAACCCAACGAGGAGCAGAAGGAAATGATAAGCGGTTTTCAGTAAGGTTTTCTCTTCAAGCACTGAAATTGTAGATAATAGATAGTTTTGTGATAAGATAAATTGTAACGAGTAACAAGCAATGAAAGTAAATAAAGTGCAGCAAGGTAGCCCAATCCTTTTTGTAGCAAAGGACAAGCCTGGACAATTTCTTATAATGAGAAAAGCGCTCCCGAGGACACATGGAAATTATCGTCAAGCTAGTTTTCATCACGCTCATATGATTCGCGTTCGGTACTTTGATAATTTGATATGTGGGTGGACCGGTTCTTGGGTATTGCCCTTACTTGGACAAGCATCCCACTTATGATTAACCCCTATTACAAGCATCCGCAACTACACCAAAAGAATTAAGGTAAACCTAACCACAAGATTAAACATATGGATCCAAATCAGCCCCTTACGAAGCAACGCATAAACTAGGGTTTAAGCTTCTGCAACTCTAGCAACCCATCATCTACTTATTACTTCCCAATGCCTTCCTCTAGGCCATAATAATGGTGAAGTGTCATGTAGTCGACGTTCACATAACACCACTAGAGGAAAGACAACATACATCTCATCAAAAATATCAAACGAATACCAAATTCACATGACTACTAATAGCAAGACTTCACCCATGTCCTCAGGAACAAACGAAACTACTCACAAAGCATATTCATGTTCATAATCAGAGGTGTAAAAATATGCATTAAGGATCTGAACATATGATATTCCACCAAGTAAACCAATAAGAATCAACTACAAGGAGTAATCAACACTACTAGCAACCCACAGGTACCAATTTGTGGTTTTGGATACAAGATTGGATACACGAGATGAACTAGGGTTTGAGAGGAGATGGTGCTGGTGAACATGTTGACGGAGATTGACCCTCTCCCGATGGGAGGATCATTGGTGATGACGATGCTGATGATTTCCCCCTCCCGGAGGGAAGTATCCCCGGCAGAACAGCTCTGCCAGAGCTCTAGATTGGTTCCGCCAAGGTTCTGCCTCGTGGCGGCAGAGTTTCGTCCCGTAAGCTTGACCATGATTTTTTCCAGGGTAAAAGCCTTCATATAGCAGAAGATGGACACCGGAGGGCCACCAGGGGGCCCAGGAGACAGGGGCGCGCCCAGTAGGGGTGGGCGTGCCCCCACCCTCCTGGCCAGGGTGTGGGCCCCCTGAGGTGTTTCTTCCGCTCAATAATTCTTATTAATTCCAAAAATAAGTTTCGTGGAGTTTCAGGTCTTTTGGCGCAGTGCAGAATAGTTTTGCAATGTTTGCTCCTTTTCCAACCAGAATTCCAGCTGCCGGCATTCCCCCTCTTCATGGTAAACCTTATAAAATAAGAGAGAATAGCCATAAGTATTGATATATATTGTGTAATAAAAGCCCATAATGCAATAAATATTGATATAAAAGCATGATGCAAAATGGATGTATCAACTTCCCCAAGCTTAGACCTCGCTTGTCCTCAAGCGGAAGCCGAAAATCGAAAAATATGTCCACATGTTTAGAGATAGAGGTGTCGATAAAAATAAAATATGGACACGAGGGCATCATGATCATTCTTATAACAACAACACAAATAGATTTTGTCATATGACTTCTTATGCTCAAGTAACAATCAATTCACAATGTCAAGTATGGTTCAGAAACTTCATTGAAAACTAACAAACTATTATCTCGGTCATTGAAGCAATTGAAATTTATCGTAACATCACAAAGAGTCAAGAATAGAGGTTTTCGGCAAGTCCACATACTCAACTATCATATAGTCTTCTACAATTGCTAACACTCACGCAATACTTGTGGTTATGGAGTTTCAGCCGGACACTGAGAAAGATAGGGGCTTATTGTGTTGCCTCCCAACGTATTCACCTTTAGGTGATGTCAACAATAATATTCCATGCTAACGAACATCCAATTGGATATATATATCATGATCTTTCAAACACGAGGACCTTGCCAAAGGATAAAATGAAAAAGGGAAAGGTGAAGATCACCTTGACTCAAGCATAAAGTAAAAACATAAAGTAAAAGATAGGCCCTTCGTAGAGTGAAGCAGAGGTTGTCATGCGCTTTTAGGGTTGGATACACAAAATCTTAGTACGAAAGAACGTCACTTTATATTGCCACTTGTGTATGGACCTTTATTATGCAGTCCGTTGCTTTTATTGCTTCCATAACAAGATCGTATAAAGCTTATTTTCTCCACACTAATAAGTCATGCATATTTAGAGAGCAATTTTTATTGCCTGCACCGATGACAACTTACTTGAAGGATCTTACTCAATCCATAGGTAGATATGGTGGACTCTCATGGCAAGACTGGGTTTAAGGATGTTTCGAACCACAAGTAGTATCTCTACTTGGTGCTAGGAATTTGGCTAGCATGAGGGGGAAAGGCAAGCTCAACATGTTTGCAAGGTCAATGACAATATACTTTAACTGAGATGTGAGAAAACATAAACCATTACGTTGTCTTCCTTGTCCAATGTCGACTCTTTTAGCATGTCATACTTAATGAGTGCTCATAATCATAAAAGATGCCCAAGATAGTATATTTATATGTGAAACCTCTCTTTCCTTATTACTTCCTATTAATTGCAACGATGACCAAAACTATGCTTATCAACTCTCAACAACTTTTAAGCCTCATACTTTCTATGTGTGAAGTCATCACTATCCATAAGATCAATATCAACTCTTTTATTCTTTTTATTCTTTTTCTCAAGATCATAGCAAGATAGCAAAGCCCTTAACTCAACACTAATCTTTATTATAGATAGCTCACGGACTCGATTACATAAAGAGATCACAAAGCAAAACTCAAAACTACTTGATATCAAAACTTCAATCTACTAGATCAAGATACTACTAAAGGATCAAACTAAATAAAACGGTAAAGATAGGACTGTGATGGTGATACGATACCGGGGCACCTCCCCCAAGCTTTGGCAGTTGCCAAGGGGAGTGCCCATACTAATGTGATTATGTCCTCGGAGGTGGTGAAGTACGAGTCGTTTATGATGTAGGCTTGTCGTCCATCTTCCAAGGCATAGGCTCACCATCATAGAAGGACGATCGAGTCTTCGGGATTCTTAAATCTGCAGCCAAACTCATCCTTTTGAATCTATATTCATACTCACAGTTCTGGTTTTTGCAGGTCATAGATCTGGGCTTGGAGGTGCTCGATTTTCTCTTGAAGCTTGAAGATGGTTTCCCCAATGACTTTGGCATCTATCTTGTGGTTGTTGGTGAACTCCGTGATCATCATATGGTTGGTGTTGAGTCCACGCTCCACCATCCCTTGGCACTTGAAGACTTGCTACTCCATGGCTTCGAGCTTTGTCGCCACGCTTCCGGTACGCCTTGGTCCCTCCACATCGCGGATGTGCAGCACCCCCTCATGCATCTCAATGGTTTGAGGGTGTTGCAACACCTCCGCGAGATAGGGGTTGACAACCCTCTCGAAGAACTTGTCCTTGGGAGCGCTTGGAGATGCCATGATGCTCTAGATTTGTAACAGAAAATAGCTTGAAACGAAGAGGATATTTGGGTGATACGATGGTCAAAACCTTCGAGAGTTTATATAATGAATTTTTACCGACCAAAATACGTAATGTGCAAGAAAACGGAGTCCGGGAGGCACACGAGGTGGCCACAAGACAGGGGGCGTGCCCAGGAAGGGTGGGCGCGCCCTCCACCCTCGTGGAGGCCTCGTGTCCTTCCCAGACTGCTTCTTTCTTCCTAAAATTCTTAAATATTCCAAAGCTGATAAAAATTGCCATTAGAATTGTTTTGGAGTCGGTTTACTTACCATAGCACATACCTATTCCTTTTTGGAGTCTGGAACGTTCTGGAAAGTGTCCCTTATGTATTCCTCCGGGGTTACAGTTTCAATAATATTAGCTTCAACATTGATAGGATTACCTGAGATATAATATTTAATTCTTTGACCGTTCACCACCCTAGGACTTGTGCCTTCGAAGTTGTTGATTTTTATGGCACCAGAACAATAGACCTCCTCGATAACGTAAGGACCTTCCCATTTAGAGAGAAGTTTTCCTGCAAAAAATCTTAAGCGAGAGTTGAATAATAACACATAATCACCTACGTTAAACTCACGCTTTTGTATCCTTTTATCATGCCAGTGTTTGACTTTTTCTTTGAATAGCTTGGCATTCTCATAGGCTTGGGTTCTCCATTCATCAAGTGAGCTAATATCAAACAACCTCTTTTCACCGGCAAGTTTGAAGTCATAGTTGAGCTCTTTGATAGCCCAATATGCCTTATGTTCAAGTTCTGGAGGTAAATGACAAGCTTTTCCATAAACCATCTTATACGGAGACATACCCATAGGATTTTTATATGCAGTTCTATAGGCCCATAATGCATTATCAAGTTTCTTGGACCAATTCTTTCTAGATCTATTAACAGTCTTTTGTAAAATTAATTTGAGCTCTCTATTGCTCAATTCTACTTGACCACTAGACTGCAGGTGATAAGGAGATGCGATTCTATGAGTAACATCGTACTTAGCAAGCATCTTACGGAAAGCACCATGAATAAAATGTGAACCACCATTAGTCATAAGATATCTGGGGACTCCAAACCTTGGAAAAATAACTTCTTTAAGCATTTTAATAGAAGTGTTATGATCAGCACTACTAGTTGGAATAGCTTATACCCACTTAGTAACGTAACCAAGAGCAACTAAAATATGTGTATATCCATTAGAGGCAGGAAAAGGTCCCATATAATCAAAGCCCCGAACATCAAACGGTTCAATAGAAAGAGAATAATTCATAGGCATTTCTTGCTGTCTACTAATGTTACCAATTATTTGACATTCATCACAAGACAAGACAAACTTACGAGCATCTTTGAAGAGAGTAGGCCAATAAAAACCAGATTGCAATACCTCATGTGCAGTTCTGTCTCCAGCGTGGTGTCCTCCATATGATTCAGAGTGACACTTGCGTAGGATCTATTCCTGTTCATGCTCAGGTACACAACGTCTAATAACACCATCTACTCCTTCTTTATAAAGGTGTGGGTCATCCCAGAAGTAATGTCTTAAATCATAAAAGAACTTTTTATTTTGCTGGTATGTGAAACTAGGTGGTATAAATTTAGCAACAATGTAATTAGCATAATCATCATACCAAGGAGCAGTACGAGAAGCATTAATGGCCGCTAATTGTTCATCAGGAAAGCTATCATCAATATGCAGTGGGTCATCAAGAACATTCTCTAACCTAGACAAGTTGTCTACAACGGGGTTCTCAGCTCCCTTTCTATCAATAACATGCAAATCAAATTCTTGCAGCAAGAGAACCCATCTAATGAGTCTAGGCTTAGCATCTTTCTTTTCCATAAGATATTTAATAGCAGCATGATTAGTGTGAATAGTAACTTTGGAATCAACAATATAAGGTCTAAACTTATCACATGCAAACACAACTGCTAAGAATTCTTTTTCAGTAGTAGCATAATTTCTCTGGGCACATCAAGAGTCTTACTAGCATACTGGATAACATTCAATTTCTTATCAACTCTTTGCCCTAGAATAGCACCTACAGCATAATCACTAGCAGCACACATAATTTCAAAAGGTAAATTCCAATCAGGTGGCTGAACAATAGGTGCAGTGATCAAAGCTTTCTTAAGTATTTCAAATGCTTCTACAAAATCATCATCAAAGACAAAAGGAATATCTTTTTGCAATAAATTAGTCAGAGGCCTAGAGATTTTAGAAAAGTCCTTAATGAACCTCCTATAAAAACCGGCATGACCAAGGAAACTTCTTATACCTTTTATGTCCTTGGGACATGGCATCTTTTCAATAGCATCAACTTTAGCTTTATCAACTTCAATACCTCTCTCGGAGATTTTGTGCCCCAAGACAATGCCTTCATTAACCATAAAGTGGCACTTTTCCCAATTCAAGAGGGGACTAGTGTCTTCGCATCTCTGCAAAACTCGATCAAGGTTGCTCAAGCAATCATCAAAAGAGGATCCATAAATGGAGAAATCATCCATGAATACCTCACAAATCTTTTCACAGAAGTTAGGTAATATAGCCATCATGCATCTTTGAAAGGTAGCAGGTGCATTACATAAACCAAAAGGCATATGTCTATAAGCAAAAGCACCGAAAGGGCAAGTAAAAGTACTTTTTGATTGATCTTTCGCTGACACAGGTATTTGAGAGAAACTAGAATAACCATCTAGAAAGCAGAAATGTGTATGTTTGGAAAGTCGTTCTAGCATTTGATCAATAAAAGGTAAAGGGTAATGATCTTTCTTAGTAGCTTTATTTAATTTACGGAAATCAATTACCACCCTATAACCTGTAATAATTCTTTGCGGAATCAATTCATCTTTATCATTAGGAACAACAGTAATACCTCCCTTTTTAGGGACACAATGGACAAGGCTTACCCATTCACTATCAGCAACGGGATAAATTATACCTGCCTCGAGGAGCTTTAATATCTCATTTCTTACCACTTCTTTCATCTTAGGATTTAATCTTCGTTGAGGATCTTTGACTGGTTTGGCATCTTTTTCCACTTTAATTTTGTGTTGGCTTAGAGTCGGACTAATGCCCTTAAGATCTTCGAGAGTATATCCAATAGCAGCATGGTGCTTCTTCAGAGTTTTCAATAATCTTTCTTCTTCCCGCTCTGAAAGGTTAGCACTAATAATAACATGATATATCTTCTTTTCATCAAGATAAGCATATTTAAGATTATCAGGTAATGGTTTAAGCTCAAAAACGGGATCACCCTTGGGTGGAGGGGGATCCCCTAGGATTTCAACAGGTAAGTTGTGTTTCAATATAGGAACCTGCTGAAGGAATACTTCATCTATTTACCTTCTTTCATTTATAAACATATCATTTTCATGGTCTAGCAAATATTGTTCTAACGGATCAGTAGGAGGTACGGTAATAGAAGCAAGACCAATTATTTCATCTTTAGTAGGTAATTCTTTATTACGGGGTTGTCTATGAAATTTAGCAAAATTAAACTCATGAGTCATATCATCCAAGCCAATCGTAACAACATCCTTTTCGCAATCAATCTTAGCTTTAACAGTGTTTAAGAAGGGTCTACCAAATATAATGGGACAAAAGTCATCTTGTGGAGAACTAAGAACAAGAAAATCAGCAGGGTATTTAACCTTCCCACACAAGACTTCAACATCCCTAACAATCCCAACTGGTGAAATAGTATCTCTATTAGCAAGCTTGATAGTAACATCAATACCTTCCAATTCAACGGGTGCAATGTCATGCATAATTTCTTTATATAAATCATAGGGTATTGCACTAGCACTGGCACACATCACATAAGCCATGATAACAATGGTCTCCTATTTTAACAGAAATAACAGGCATGCCTACAACGGGTCTATGTATCTTAGCATCTGGTTTTGCAATATTAGCAGTTTCATCACACAAATAAATAGCACGCCCATCTATATCATCATCCAAGAGATCTTTAACCATAGCAATACTAGGTTCAACTTTGATTTTCTCAGGAGGTGTATAAGTTCTAGTATTACTATTACGAACAACAGTCAAAGTTTTAGCATGATCCTTCATTCTAACAGGAAAAGGTGGTTTCTCAACATAAGTAGTAGGAACAATAGGATCATTATAAGTGATAGTATTTTCTTCAACTTTAATAGGTGCAACTACTTTTACTTCAACGGGAGGATTATATTTAAACCACTTCTCCTTAGGGAGATCAATGTGAGTAGCAAAAGATGCACAGAAAGAAGCTACTATCTCAGAGTCAAGTCCATATTTAGCGCTAAATCCACGAAAGGCATCGGTATCCATAAAAGATTTAACACAATCAAACTTAGGTTTCATACCTGACTCCTTACCATCGTCGGAACCCCAATCTTCAGAGTTGCATTTAATTCTTTCCAATAACTCCCATTTGAATTCAATAGTCTTCAGCATATAAGAGCCAACACAGGAAGTATCGAGCATGGTGCGATCATTGAGAGAAAGCTGAGCATAAATTTTTTTAATAATCATTTCTCTGGAGAGCTCATGATTGGGGCATGAATATAACATTGACTTAAGACTCCCCCAAGCTTGAGCAATGATTTCTCCTTTGCGAGGCCAAAAATTATATATGTAATTACGATCACGATGAACAAGATGCATAGGGTAGAACTTCTGGTGAAATTCCAACTCCAATCGTTTATAATTCCAAGATCCCGTATCATCACATAGCCTATACCATGTCAATGCATCTCCCTTCAAAGATAAAGGGAAGACCTTCCTTTTGACAACATCATCGGGAATACCTGCAAGCTTAAATAATCCACAAACTTCATCCACAAAGATAAGGTGTAAATCGGGATGCAATGTTCCATCTCCTGCAAATGGATTAGCTAGCAGTTTCTCTATCATACCCGAAGGAATTTCAAAGTGAACATTTTCAGTAGGTTCAGTAGGTTGTGGAGCAACTCTTCACTCTATTGGTCGGGGCGAAGATGCCTCGAACAAGCCCCTCAAAGGATTAGTTTCCATAGTAACAAGTAACAAAAAATTTCAACACACTATATAAATGTTTCCTTACCAAGTTCCACTCACCAAAACCGCTACACTCCCTGGCAACGGTGCCAGAAAAGAGTCTTGGTGACCCACAAGTGTAGGGGATCTATCGTAGTCCTTTCGATAAGTAAGAGTGTCGAACCCAACGAGGAGTAGAAGGAAATGATAAGCGGTTTTCAGTAAGGTTTTCTCTGCAAGCACTAAAATTGTAGGTAATAGATAGTTTTGTGATAAGATAAATTGTAACGAGTAACAAGCAATGAAAGTAAATAAAGTGCAGCAAGGTGGCCCAATCCTTTTTGTAGCAAAGGACAAGCCTGGACAATTTCTTATAATGAGAAAAGCGCTCCCAAGGACACATGGGAATTATAATCAAGCTAGTTTTCATCATGCTCATATGATTCGCGTTCGGTACTTTGATATTTTGATATGTGGGTGGACCAGTGCTTGGGTACTTCCCTTACTTGGACAAGCATCCCACTTATGATTAACCCCTATTGCAAGCATCCGCAACTACAATAAAAGTATTAAGGTAAACCTAACCACAACATTAAACATATGGATCCAAATCAGCCCCTTACAAAGCAACACATAAACTAGGGTTTAAGCTTCTGTCACTCTAGCAACCCATCATCTACTTATTACTTCCCAATGCCTTCCTCTAGGCTCAAATAATGGTGAAGTGTCATGTAGTTGACGTTCACATAACACCACTAGAGGAAAGACAACATACATCTCATCAAAATATCGAACGAATACCAAATTCACATGACTACTAATAGCAAGACTTCACCCATGTCCTCAGGAACAAACGTAACTACTCAAAAAGCATATTCATATTCATAATCAGAGGTGTAATAATATGCATTAAGGATCTGAACATATGATATTCCACCAAGTAAACCAATAAGCATCAACTACAAGGAGTAATAAACACTACTAGCAACCCACAGGTACCAATTTATGGTTTTGGATACAAGATTGGATACAAGAGATGAACTAGGGTTTGAGAGGAGATGGTGCTGGTGAAGATGTTTATGGAGATTGACCCTCTCCCGATGGGAGGATCGTTGGTGATGATGATGGCGATGATTTCCCCCTCCCGGAGGGAAGTATCCCCGGCAGAACAGCTCTATCGGAGCTCTAGATTGGTTCCGCCAATGTTCCGCCTCGTGGCGGCCAAGTTTCGTCCCGTAAGCTTTCCCATGATTTTTTACAGGGTAAAAGTCTTCATATAGCAGAAGATGGACACCGGAGGGCCACCAGGGGGCCCAGGAGACAGGGGCGCGCCCAGTAGGGGTGGGCGCTCCCCCCACCCTCCTGGCCAGGGTGTGGTCCCCCTGAGGTGTTTCTTCCGCTCAATAATTCTTATTAATTCCAAAAATAAGTTTCGTGGGGTTTCAGGTCTTTTGGAGCAGTGCAGAATAGGTTTCTAATGTTTGCTCCTTTTCCAGCCAGAATTCCAGCTGCTGGCATTCCCCCTCTTCATGGTAAACCTTATAAAATAAGAGAAAATAGCCATAAGTATTGATATATATTGTGTATTAACAGCCCATAATGCAATAAATATTGATATAAAAGCATGATGCAAAATGGACGTATCAGTGGTCATGTCCTACAATCAGCGTGTGCTCTGATACCATCTTGTAGCGACCAGACCTCAAACAGTCTAGTCTCTGTGCATTAGTGTCATCCCTGGATCAGTAATGCTGACACACATAGTACTTCAGGATTTATAACAGAGTTTCAATCACACACTTATTACATCGAATGTCTCAAAAGAGAACTTATTACAATAATATGGCTTAAGGCCATCTAAAAACAATAACAACCAAAGGCTTGGAAGATAAAGTGAGTCCAACAACTCCAACGGCATAGCTGAGTGAACGACAACGACCTATGGCACCTTACTCGTCGCCTGAAAAGTCTGCAACATGAAATGTTGCAGCCCGAAACGGGTTAGCACATGGAATATGCTGGCAATGTAACACAAAAGAGTAATGAACAGAATGAATGATATCATTACATGCATATATGGCTGGTGGAAAGCTCTATGGTTACATTTTTTGCATAAAGCCAATTTTTTCCTACAACAAAGGAATAAATTTTATTTAACTATCATGGTGATTGTTAAACATTAAGATGGTTCCTCCAACTCAATCCCAATTAAGCATCATCATTAACCCAATCAAATTAATTTTAGAGTGATGAGATCAACATGATAATCCAAGAACCAGATACTCAAGATGTCCATAACCGGGGACACGGCTAACCATGATTAGTTTGTACACTCTAGAGAGGTTTGCGCACTTTTCCCCACAAGACTCGAACACATCCAAGATCGGAGATTCGAGACATAGTCTTTTCGAAGCATTAAATCTCTACTCTGGATAGACAGTACCACCTACAACCCACTACATCTGCTAGTCTACCTCTTCAAGAGCTTCACGCAACTTACTCAACTAAGCCAGAGACCATATTGGCTTGTGGCTGCACACAGAAGGTTCTAGCATGAAAAATCTTATGATCCCTTTGAGCCTGGGTGGCGAACCAAAGGATGATCACACGGGTACTCCGGGATATCCTAGGACAACACTGGATTCTCCAGGTGCCCTGACAACCACTGGGTACTCCAGGGTGCCTCAACCAATCCACCCAGATGTGTATTTAAGTAGCCACCTTAAGTTAACCATTAATTAACAATACTCACATCTGTCATGGATACACTCACCCAATCCACGTCTACGAGCATAGCATAGCAATATAAGCATAACGTAGAAGTAACTCACAAAGGTTTGATAATAAACAGGGCAATAGGATCTACGTCATCATCTACTTCCCAAACCCACATGTTATTCAGATCCTAACCATGCAATGTTTGAGGATTGATCTAATGCATAAAAACTGGGTAATAAAGAGGTATGATCAAAGTGTTACTTGCCTTGATGATGATCCACAAAACCTAGAGACTCGTAGTAGCAGCTTCGCACTCCAGGTACTCTATCGCAAACAAACAATAACATACATAAGCACTCAAACTAGAAGCACGGGTAAAACTCAAATAACAGACCTAACCATAAAGTTCAACTAAAGAACTCCGGTTTGCAAACAGAATCAAATCAAACGGAGCAACAAAACTCAAACTACGAAAGAAACATGATCTGATTACTAATCTGGACTCAAGTCAAATTTTACAGTACCAAAATCTTGTTGAAGTTGGTTAAATAGAAAGAGGGCTTCGAGACGAAGATCTAGGCGCTTGAATCACCTGATTCAGATAAATGAGCGAAAAGATAAACTAAAATGAAGATCAGGGCAGAAATCATGATCATAAATAATCACAGAAAAACCCTGGAAAAATAAAACGTGACGAACAGGCTAACGAACGAACGTTCGCTGTCTGCAGCTAACGGGCAAACAACGTTCGTTAAAACAAACGTACGGACGAACATCCGCTATTTAACTAAACCGGAAAAAAACAGAACCGAAACTAAAAAAATGAATCTAGGGTTTCTAAAAAACGATTGGTTTTCATAAGAAAACCGGCGGCGGCTGTGGCGTCTAACTCGGCGGTGGCGGGGTCGGTGGCGGCGGAGGTGTGCGGCTCCGCCGACGGGGTCGGCGGCGGCGGGCGGCGACGGCTTCGGCGGCGGCGGGCGGCGGCGGCTTCGGCGGCGGCGAGCGGCGACGGTGGAACGGGGCGGCGGCGGCGGCTCGGCTGGCGACGGAGGCGGTGCGAATTTGGCAGGGGTGGGGGACGGCGGCTAGGATTTGGCGGCGGGGAGAGGGGGGCTTGGGCCTTATAAGGGCCGGCCGGGTCGGGAGTCCAGGTCGGACACGGCCCGGTTAGGTCGGTTAGTTTTTTTTAAATAATCCTTACGCAGAAAAACTAACAAAAGAAATACTAAATGGAGTCCAAAATTCCTGAAATAAATTTTCACGGTCCTCTAATAATATTGCGGACAAAGTAAACATTTATTTGGGCCTCTTGCAATTTTGGAAAACACATTTTTTTCCTAATTCAAATAAAATAGCAATAAAACTCCGAATAAAATTCTTATTTGATTTTAATATTTTCCTCCAATATTTCTTTATTTTGGAGAAGTCATTTTATCCCCTCTCTTTTATTTTCATATTAGAAATATTCGAAGAGAAAAATAATTAAAACCAAATGATCCTCTTTTCAAAATTTGAGAAAACTCAAATATGAAAATAACGAAATCCCCAACTCTCTCCGTGGGTCCTTGAGTTGCGTAATTTCTAGGATCAACCAAAAATGCAAAAAAATATGATATGCAATGATGATCTAATATATAGCATTCCAAATTGAAATTTTGGGATGTTACATACAGTCAAACACACTGGAAGTTTTCTGTCTAGTATTGCGAATGAAAGTATCATTGCCAACTTGCCTATCCGGATCTCCCTTTGCCACCCAATGCTGCTTGGGCCTTCTCTTTCTCTCCCACTGCTCCTGAAAGTTGGGACTCCTTGGAGACCTAGGCACATACTCCTGCCTCGGGATCAGAACATATCTGCCACTTGTCCTCTCCCTCTCTCTCTCTCTATAGCGACTGGAGCTACCCCATCCTCTGATTCTCTCATTGTATGTTGCCTATATTGTTGGCGAATCTCCGCTTACCTATTTTTCTACCGCTGCTTTAGGTCATTCCTTAGCTCGCTCTCCTTCTCTTTCTCTAGGTCCTCACGAAGATCTCCGCACCTCTGGTCAGCTGTTCTGTGCCCGGTCTTGCTTGGGCCATTAACCTCTACCCCATCATAACTTCTATCCTTGCTAGTGCGGGAATCAGCCGAGCCATGAAATTGTCTATTAAGATTATGCTTCGTCGGGAGACCGTGAACGTATCTTGTTCCTCTCTTCCCCATGTCACCCTTCCAATCCATCATCCCCATGCTGGATCTTCCACTGTTGGAGCTATTTGCACTATGTGTCAGCCATTGAGCATTGTCTTTGAAAGATGAGGATCTTCCTGGCGAGGCATGCAACCATTCACCCATTTCAAGTCAGACTTCACCGGAGGTACACAACCATCCACACCATGCACTAGCCTTCTGCAGTCAAAACAGAAGTGTTGAACCCACGAATTCAGGTCTTGGAATATGAGATCTACCGTGGCCTCAACATTGCAAACCGGTTCTCGATCAAATACATGCGCATTGCGTTACTTCCACACCGTCCAGCAAATGAGCATTACAAATGAGTCGAAACGCTTTCGATCAGTCTTGGAAATCCGGTTGCGTCTCGTAGCCCACCAATCCTCTATCCTAGCTTGTGGCGAAGGCAGAATGGCCTGGTTGATGCCCACTCTTGCAAAACAGAGAAGCCATACTTGTCTTGCAAACACGTATTGGAGCATCAAATGGTCCACTGTATCCACTTGCTGCTCACAGAAGAAACATGGGGATGTCTCGGCTTTTAGTCCACGTCCGAATCTTCTGAAGTCCACAACCGGTATTATACAGCTAGCCACATAATTTTTTTTGGAGGTTAATGGGGCCCGGGTCTTCCACACCGCATCAGCCAGCCGAAGTCTAATGCCTCCTTTGCACAACATCTTGTACGTTGACGCCACTGAGTGAAGGAAATATGCCCTAGAGGCAATAATAAAGTTATTATTTATTTCCTTATTTCATGATAAATGTTTCTTATTCATGCTAGAATTGTATTAACCGGAAACTTAGTACATGTGTGAACACATAGACAAAACATATTGTCCCTAGTATGCCTCTACTTGACTAGCTTGTTAATCAAATATGGTTATGTTTCCAAACCATAGACATGTGTTGCCATTTAATGAATGGGATCACATCATTAGGAGAATGATATGATGGACATGACCCATCCGTTAGCTTAGCATTATGATCATGACAGTTTCATTGCTACTGCCTCATGACTAATACAAGTTCGTCAGACTATGAGATTATGCAACTCCCGAATACCGGAGGAACACTTTGTGTGCTACCAAATGTCACAACGTAAATGCGTGATTATAAAGGTACTCTACAGGTGTCTCCGAAGGTGTTTGTTGGGTTGGCATAGATCAAGATTAGGATTTGTCACTCCGTGTTTCGGAGAGGTATCTCTGGGCCCTCTCGATAATACTCATCACTATAAGTCTTTCAAGCATTATGACTAATGATTTAGTTGCGGGATGAAGTATTACAGAACGAGTAAAGAGACTTGATGGTGATGAGATTGAACTAGGTATGATGATACCGACGATCGAATCTCGGGCAAGTAACATACCGATGACAAAGGGAAAAACATATGTTGTTATGCGGTTTGACCGACAAAGATATTCGTAGAATATGTGGGAACAAATATGAGCATCCAGGTTCCGCTATTTGTTATTGACCAGGAGACGTGTATCAGTCATGTCTACATAGTTCTCGAACCCATAGGGTCCGCACGCTTAACGTTCGATGACGATTGGTATTATGAGTTTATGTGATTTGATGTACCTAAGATTGTTCGGAGTCCCGGATGAGATCACAAACATGACGAGGAGTCTCGAAATGGTCAAGACATAAAGATTGATATATTGGACAACTATATTCGGACACCAGAAGTGTTCCGAAGAAGTTTCGGATAAAACCGGAGTGCCGGAGGGTTATCGGAACCCCCAGGGGAACTAATGGGCCTCGATGGGCCTGAGTGGAGAGAGAGAGGGGCGACCAGGGCAGGTTGCGCACCACCTCCCCTTTTGAGTCCGAATTGGACTAGGAAGGTGGGGCGGCGCCCCCCTTTCCTTCTGCCTCTCCCTCTCCTTCCTTCCCCCCCTCTCCCTTTTGGTGGAAACCTACTAGGACCTGGATTCATAGTAGGATTCCCCTCTTGGGTGCGCGCCAAGGAGGGCCTACCGGCCTCCCCTTTCCTCCTTTATATACGGGGGAGGGGGTCACCCCATAGACACACAAGTTGATCAAGTTGATCTTTTAGCCGTGTGTGGTGCCCCCCTCCACAGATTTCCACCTCGGTCATATCGTTGTAGTGCTTAGGCGAAGCCCTGCACTGGTAACTTCATCATCACCGTCACCACGCCGTCGTGCTGACGGAACTCTCCCTCGACCTTAGCTAGATCCAGAGTTTGAGGGACGTCACCGAGCTGAACGTGTGCAGATCATGGAGGTATCGTGCGTTTGGTATTTGATCGGTTGGATCATGAAGACGTTCGACTACATCAACCGCGTTACTTAACGCTTCCGCTTTTGGTCTACGAGGGTACGTGGACACACTCTGCCCCTTGTTGCTATGCATCACCTAGATAGATATTGCATGATCATAGGATTTTTTTTGAAATTACCGCGTTCCCCAACAGTGGCATCAGAGCCAGGTCTATGCATAGATGTTATATGCATGAGTAGAACACAAAGAGTTGTGGGCGAAAATAGTCATACTTCTTACCAGCATTGTTGGGGATATAACTATTGAGTATAAACCGCCCAGGAGGGGCCGGTTTACACTCAACCATACTGAAGCCCACGAAGACTCAGAAGATGGCGTTTTACTATGAAGCTTAGAGGCCCGAAGCCCAAAGGTGGATTAGGACCCATAGTGGTAAACCGCCATAGTCGTGTAAACTTATGTTGTAAGATAAGGAAGGGACAGACCGAGCCGAACACTTGTATGAGTCGGCCTGGGACTCTGTAGACCGGCCGGGCGTCAACCCGTGTATATAAGGGGACGACCCAGCGGCGGTTCAGGGACAAGAAACACAACTCGATAGCCAGGCATAGCTTGTTTAGCTCCCTGGTTAGCGAGACCCTGATAATCCCATCACAACTAGACGTAGGCTTTCACCTTCATCGAAGGGGCCGAACTAAAATAAAATCCCTCGTGTCCTTAGCCGGTTTAACCCCTTTAAGCTAACCCGTCGCGGTGGCTCCACGACTAAGTCCTTACACGAGGACATCTGATGTGATATTTCCACGATAGTTGGCGCCCACCGTGGGGCTATCGCACGATGGTTTTGAGTTCTTGAAGGGTAGCTTTGAAGGACTCAAGGGATACGTGACGGGCCGGATGACCAAAAGTCATCGCGGCAAGCTCTACATCAACAATGCAGGCTGGGGCCCCGAGGCCGGTTCAATCGAGTACGGGTACCGGGTCCCCTTCGGCGGAATTCACGTCTTCATCGGCAAGATCGGCAAACCGGGCCCTGAGCCGGACATCTGCACCGACCTCGTCGAGACGGCTCAGAGTGCAAGTCCCGCCCGGGTTCAGACTCCCGTGAAGCGTGCGTTCGTAGGATGTGTCCATGGGATCGGATCTGAACCGGTGTCTGAGGGTGACACGATCGCTTATTTCGATGGTGAATCATCTGGTGAAACCGAATCCTTGTACCAAGTTCAGGATGGCGTGTTTGAAGGATATTCCGATGGCACCAGTATTCCAGAGTTCCTTGAAACGCCGAACCACGTTGGAATCTTCATGGCTGGAACACAGCCAACTTTGCAAAACTCTACTGCAGCGGCGTCTGGACCGGTAGCAGGGGCAGGAGGCTCCATGCGCCGGCCAGCTCAAGTTCTCTCCGGTTTGATGGATGCCTGGGCGGTCTTGCTAACCACTACAGTTGCACCAGCAACGCAGGATCAGCACAATGCGGACATTGCTAGCCTAAAGGATCAGATAACACAAGCCAAAGCGGACTTAGCAGCTAAGGAAACCAGGATGGCTGAGGAGCGGGTCACTTTAGACGCCCAGGCGCAAAGAATTCAAGCTGAGAATTATCGGCTTTTGATGGATTAGAACGCTTTAAATGAAGTGTCTAGGAGGAAACATCAATCTCGCTTGCTAGCAGATTATAATGCAATGAATCTCTTTGGAACGCCGGGGGCAGGAACTAGTAACCCGCCAGCAGTAAACCGGAATACCGATCCAAGGACCGGGGCTCCGGATCAACCTCAGATGATGGGGCCGCCTCAGTGTACGGACAACCCGCCGCGGTACACCACATCGCCGCTGGGTCACTTTTCTACCCCACTGGATAATATGATAGCAGCGGCATCCCGGTTGGCTGCTGTCACATCCTAGTTAGCCATGCATTAGAGTGTTGCATCATGTTTACTCTTTCATCAGAAACTTGAAATGGGGATCTGTGAAACCCTCAGAATCATTTTGAAAATGACCCAAATAAAAATTTCTCCAAAAGGGTCCAAGAAAATGCTCATGTTGCTCTCTGAAAATATTGGACAGAGATAAAAATCAAACCAATATTTTTAAGAGCTCATAGGTATTTATTTTGGGCATTTGGAATTAATGCATAAATATTTGCATTGGAAATATATTAATTATATATATTAATATATGTCCAAATATTATGCCAAATATAAAGGAGCTCTGGAATAATATATATAGCTCCTGCAAAAATTGGCATAAGTTAAATAAATGATTTAATATATTATTTAAATCAAAACAAATGTCAGAAATTAGAAAACAGAAAAAAATAAAAGGGAGAAGCTTACCTGGGCTCCTCCCTGTGCAGCCCAGCCAGCTGGCCGGCCCAGCCAGCAGCCGGCCCAGCCCACCTCCCTCCTCTGTCGTCTTCGTCCCGACAGAGGGAGGGGAGTGTGGCCGGCGCGCGCGCGCGCCACCGCGCCACGCCACCTCTCTCCCTGCCTGCCTGCCCTCCCCTCCTCGCCTCGATGTCCCTGGACGACGCCACGCCTCCCCCCTGCTCTCTCTCACTCTCCCCCGGCTCTTCCCTCCTCTCCCTCGCTCTCTCTCTCACACGGCCGAACACCACCCTCGCCGCCGTTCGCCACAGCAGCCGTCTCCGGCCACCCCTCGCTCCCCCGACTAGCTCAGGAGCTCCGCCTCGACCCCCTCTTCCCTCTCCACCGACCCACAGCTCCCCGGAAGCCCTGCATCGCCGCCACGTCGCTGTTCCCCTCTTCGGGCTCCGACCATCGTCGCTGTCAAATTTGCCGTCTCCAGCGCGTCTCCGAGCCCGCTTCGACGCCCACTGCAACCGCGGTGAGCCCCCGAGTCGTTTCCCCCTTCTCCCCTGGTCTCGTTCGATCTCTAGGCCCTAGCCCCACCTTGGCCGAGAGCTCCACGCCGCCGGCGATGTCGCCGTCGTGGCCACGGTCACCGTAGCACCCAACCGAGCACACTATCGTGCTCCACACCTCACTAGGAGCACGCAGCACGCACTAACGCCTCCCCAAACCCCCTGCAACACCGATCCCGACCACACCCGAACTCCGGCGGCCGCAGCCGAGCTCGCCGCCGTCGACTCCGGCCACCCCAGGCCCAGCCACGGCCACCGTTCGACGCGCGGGAGCAAGAGCTTTCCAACGAGCCCAAGCACGGCCTCGCCCGTGCCCTGTAGCGCGATCCCGCGTCGCGCCGCCGTCTCGGGCCTCGCCGGCGTCACGTCGCCGGTGGGTTTGACCCACTTTGACCACGGCAGGACCCCCCCTGAGTCCCTGACAGGTGGGCCCAGCCCTGTAGCTAATTAGGATTAGTGCTAACCACTAATGGTTAACCCCCTGACACTGACAGTGGGCCCCCAGCGCCACTAACCCCTAATTAGGATTAAACTAACCCTGTTTAACCCCCCTGTCACTGACGTGTGGACCCCACACGTCAGGTTTGACCCCAGACAGCCGCAGTTGACCACTGACGTCATGCTGACGTCATGCTGGCGCAATAATTATAATTTCTGGATTTAAATTTAATCAGGAAATTCCAGAATATTATTTAAACTTCAAAAATTCATAACTTTTATTCTGTAACTCCAAATTGGACAAATTATATATGAAAAATGATCAGAAAAATCCAATCTATCCATCTGTACTATTTTCATGCATGATCAAACAAGTTAAATTGATGTTTCAAGCAGAACAAGGAAAAGCACTTTAAAAGGCCATGCTTGAGTTTGAAATTTGAATCTTTGATTCAAATTTGTTCAAACCCTTCTGGTTTTAGTTGCATTAGCCCAACACACTCATATTGCCATGTTTCATGCATGCATCATATTGTCGCATATTGTTTGGTGATGTTTGTGCATCGCTGTCCTTGCGACAGGTTCTGCCCCCGAGGAGTACCGTGATTACCCTAACGAAGAACCGTATCAGTGCATCGAACCATCAGGCAAGCAACCAACCATTTGATCATATCGATACAATCCCATGTTCTCGCTCCTGCTCTCTTTTACTGCATTAAGACAACACATTTCAAACTGCTGTGTGCTATGGTAGTTGAACCCATTTCCTCTGCATGACCTGTCATTGCCACAGTAACTAGATGAAACCGACTAGCATGTGTAGGAGTTGATTGAGCCATATGTATGTGTTGTTCCTACCTTGCTATGCCTGCTATGCTTAGAGTCGTGTCAGGTCTGGTTCATCTGGGTGATGGGCTAGAGTGAAATGATTATGTCGGTAATGAGAGTGGTGTGGTGAACACGATTTGGTAAAGGTATCGATGAGAGGCCATGTAGGAGTACATGGTGGGTTGTTTCATTGAAGCCGACCTTAAGCACTGAGATCTGTATGTGTGATTTAAGATACAGCTACTACCATGCATTGGGCCCTGAAATATGACCCCGCTCGACTTCTTATTCACCCTAGCTCTCTGTCCAGGAGTTGCAAGTAGTTTCTGGTGTTTGTAGCCTACTGGAGGCCGTGGACAGCGCTGACCGTAGGGGTGGGCTGTGATGCGGTAGGTACGTGGCCGGGTGTACCGAATACCCGTTAGGTATCTCGGGAACCTTGTTCACATCGTTCGGGGCCGTATGGGAAACCTCGGCCGGACTCCCTGCGGATGGAACCTGAATAGGCGATAAACCTGGACTAGAGGCTTAAGTGTTTAGGTAGGTCGTGGTCTACACCCACGTCGGCTTTCGCTTGAAGTCTGCCGAGCACATGTCGTGTGCAGACGCTAAGTGGTGGAAACATGTATGAAGAAGTACACCCCTGCAGGGTTATCATAATCTATTCGAATAGCCGCGTCCGCGGTAAAGGACTACTTGGTTGCCTATACAGTTCATAGACAAGTAAATGGAAACTACTAAAAGCCTCAAGATAAGTGTGAGTGCCGAGGATGGCTCTTCCGTAGGAAGACGGAGGTGGATCCTCGGTAGTGTATTGAAGTGGTGAGTAGTGGACTCGTGTGCGCAAAACCATTTCAAATTGAAGTATCGTAGGATAGTCTAGCCAAGAGTCAAAGCTGGCTTGCTGCAATAACTCCACCAACCCTTCTTGATACTATGCATGTATGTAGGATCTGATGTAAGTCTTGCTGAGTACCTTTGTACTCATGTTGCTATAATCTACATTTTTACAGAAGACGCTGCAACCCCTTCTGATGGGTTCTATGTAGACGTTGACATCAACGAGTAGGCTAAAGACCCAGGTGGTGACCCTGAGCTTGTGATGGACCACGTAGTATAGCTAGGCTTTCCAAGCCTCTTTTATTTTACTAGTTGTCTGTACTCAGACAATGTACTTCCGCTGCTGGTTTGTATGACTGTATGACTTGTATGTTGGGTCGTGAGACCCGTACCTTTGTGTATGTTATGTATGGCTCCCTGAGCCTTAAATAAAGTACTTGTGTCGTAGAGTCATGTTGTGATGCTTCGTTGTATTTGCACATATCGAGCATATTGTGTGTATGATTGAAATGCTTGGTATGTGTGGGATCTGACTATCTAGTTGTTTATCTTTAGTAGCCTCTCTTACCGGGAAATGTCTCCTAGTGTTACCGCTGAGCCATGGTAGCTTGCTACTGCTCTGGAACACTTAGGCTGGCCGGCATGTGTCCTTCTTCGTTCCTGTGTCTGTCCCTTCGGGGAAATGTCACGCTTTGAGTACCGGAGTCCTGTTAGCCCGCTACAGCCCGGTTTACCGGAGTCCTGCTAGCCCAGTGCTACAGCCCGGACCCACTTGCTGATGACCGACACGTTCGAAGCTGGGTCATGGATGCCTGTCCCTGTAAGTCTGTGCCACTTTGGGTTTACGACTAGTCATGTCAGCCCGGGCTCCTTATCATATGGATGCTAGCGACACTATCATATACGTGAGCCAAAAGGCGCAAACGGTCCCGGGAAAAGGTAAGACGACACCCGTGGGGATACCGTGCGTGAGGCCGCAAAGTGATATGAGGTGTTACCGGCTAGATCGATGTGACATCGAGTCGGGGTCCTGACAGCGTTGGCATCAGAGCCGGACTGCCTGTAGGTTCTCCAAGCCAAACTGGTCGATGTTGAGTCTAGAAATTCTTTAGTTATATGTAGGGGAATTGTTTGTGGGTTGGAACGTAAGGCTCTTTTTACTCCTTTATCTTATGACTTTCTGATCTGAGTCAGTCCATTCTTCCACCGGGGGTTAAGGAATTAGGATCTGTTCTCTCTATCAGGATCACGAGTTACTAATCAGTAGTACCTTATAAGTTGATGGATTCAAGCCTAGTTCAGTTCTACTACCACATTATGTTGCTAGAATGGTTTCAGAACTTTGATATGATGATGTTGAGTGTGTACGAAATCCTTTGTCAAATGTCTCAAAATCCTTTTTGAGCATTTACAGCTGTTATGCTGCCGAAATTTTGCTAGAAATTCTAATGCCTTTGCATTATGATTGTGCTTTCAGATGGCCACTCGCGACCTCAATCAAGTGGTTCGCCTGACTCGATGTCTAGATGTACCCGGCCATACTGCCAAGTTGGTCAGGGTAATGACTGAGGCTGGATACCGCTGGTATCCCGAGTACACGGTCGAAGAGCAATTCCGAGACTTTAACCAAAGCCAGTATCTCTGCACTGTCAGGATATTTCCATCTTATCCTGGATCCACCGAGCCTCTTCACTGCTCCTATGGACTCGGGGTTACTATTGAGATGGCTGTGCAGGACGCCGCCTACTCTATGATGACCATTATGCGAGTCAGATCTGGTTATTTCGGGACTCTGATTTCCGGTATATGCCAGGATCACTTCCGGGAGCACAAGGGTATCTCCAGGCTATTTATGCTGACCCCACTCAGGAGGATTCACGGACTCGCACCACTGCTGAGATGCTCGAGGATAAGGACCGTGAAAATCGGGCCTTGAGGTTAGAGCTCTTCAATACCCGTGCTGACCACTGGGCCACTTTGACTCGGTTCGCACCGGCGGTGCAAGCTGGATATTCAGATATGCGCGATCTCTATCCTGTGAGATCTGCTCTGCCGGACGTGATGGTTTGGCGTGATGTAGGAGGCATCACCCCACCTCGCGGTCCCCGCAGGCCACCGTCTGTTGGTCCAAGGCCTCATCCTAGCCCCTATGGTCCACAAGCTCCGCGAGACCGTCTGTTTCCGGATGATCATGTTGAGCTTCCAGGCTATGGAGGTGACTTCTACGAGGACTACTACGGATCGGTCTGAGTTAGTGGTAGTATCACTAGTTCGCACTAGCTGTGTCTTCTATCGTCCCGCGTGACTCGTGGGATATGACCTAGTTTGTACTCTTTCCGGAGGTGTAGAAAAATAATGTATAGGAGCTTGGGATGCCTCCGATGAGATGTAATCCTCTTTTCACCGTATTAGTACTTTGTTTGGTCTTGTACTAAACCCTGTATGGTGTGTATGACGATGGAATAAAAGAAGCAGTTTCTGTATCTACCATGTCATACGGATGATCATCTTGCATTCCGAGTTATTCCTTACATTATGTACCCTATGTCGGAATTTTATCATCCTGACTAAATCATTGTCTTGTTTACCTAGGATGGTCAACACGCGCACTAACCCTGCTCCTCAAGAGCAGGCCGAAGGCAGTGAAGTCAGGGATGCAAATCTGCCTCATCCTCCTTCACTAGCCGAGGTTATGATGGAAGCTGAGAGAAACAAGCGGGAGACCAACCGTTTGTTGGAGCGTATTGAACAGAACACAGCACACCATCAGAGGACTAACGTGGTGTCACTCAGTGATTTTATCAAATTACATCCACCCACGTTCCACCACTCCGTCGAGCCTCTCGACGCTGATGACTGGCTTCGCAGTATCTCTCACAAACTGCGTTCCGCGCTGGTAGCGGAGGCTGACAAGGTCACCTTTGCTGCATATCATCTTGAAGGCCCCGCCAGTCTATGGTGGGAGAATTATGGAGCTATGCGCCCAGCGGGCCATGTCACTACTTGGGCTGAGTTCAGCGAGGCTTTCCGTGAACATCACATTCCGGAGGGTCTCATGGACCGTAAACGTGAGGAATTCTGCAATTTCACCCAAGGCCGACTTTCTGTGGATGTTTACAGTAGGGAGTTTGGTAATCTCGCACGATATGCAACCGAGGAAGTTTCTACTGACGCCAAGAAGCAAGCAAGGTTCCGTAAGGGACTTAGTCCTGAGCTTCGCCGCGACCTCCGTCTGCATGAGTGCACATCTTTTCAGAAACTTGTCAACAAAGCCATCAGTGCTGAAACTGGTCAGACTGACTATGACGCAACACGCAAGCATGGCCATGATATGGGTTCCTCATCCGGTGCTGGTCCCCAGAAGCGCCGCGTGTGGGTACCCAACACCGCCCTGCCACCCAGGTTCACACCGAGGCCATCTTTCCAGGCGCCTCGCCCTGTTCAACAGTCTGCACCGACCAAGCCCTATGGGGGTCCATCTAACAATGCTCCTCCACGTACCAGTTCCGTGACTTGTTTCAAATGTGGGGAATCTGGTCACTATATGCGTGAGTGTCCTCAGACCAACCCCAACCAATCTGCTAAAGCTGTTGGCCGTGGCAAGCCGACAGGGAAAATATTCCACGCCAAACCGGTCACCGCTTCACGTGGCCATGTCAACTGTGTCTCTGCCGAAGAAGCTCAAGAGGATCCCAACGTCGTTCTCGGTACGCTTCTTGTAAATTGCCACCCGGCATCTGTTCTTTTCGATACAGGAGCCTCTCATTCTTTTATATCCGAAAATTATGCTCGTTTGCATAACGTTGCATTCTGTGACATGCCATCCACTATGGAAATTTCTACCCCTGGTTCTAGATGGCAGACCTCTAGGGTAAGTTATGGAAATGAAATCCAAGTCGACAGACTTGTTTTTCTCGCGTCTTTGATAGCCCTTAAATCTTCAGATATTAATATCATTTTGGGTATGGACTGGATGTCAGCTCATCAAGCCAAAATTGATTGCTTCTCTAGGACTGTTCAACTCACCCATCCTTCGGGGAAGATAGTCAATGTCTTGACCCGAATAGCCAAGCGACAATTATATTCTCTTAACGCCAGCCCTTTGCCAGACCTTGAGGACATTCCGGTAGTCCGTGACTTCCCGGATGTCTTTCCAGAGGAATTGCCAGGTGTTCCACCTGACAGGGATGTTGAGTTCGTAATCGACCTCATCCCCGGAACCGTTCCGATTGCTAGAAGACCTTATAAGATGGCACCACTAGAACTAGCCGAGCTTAAGAAACAACTCGATGAATCCTTGAAAAAGGGTTTCATCCGCCCTAGTTCATCTCCGTGGGCTTGCCCCGTCCTATTCGTCAAGAAGAAGGATGGTACGGACCGGATGGTTGTAGATTACCGACCTGTCAATTTGGTCACAATCAAGAACAAATATCCACTTCCCAGGATCAACGACCTGTATGATCAGCTCGCTGGATCCTCAGTCTTCTCCAAGATGGATTTGAGGTTGGGCTACCATCAAATCAAAATCAGAAACGGGGACATTCCTAAAACGGCCTTTGTTACTCGTTATGGCCAATACGAGTACACCGTCATGTCCTTCGGTTTAACCAACGCTCCAGCCACCTTTTCTCGGTTAATGAACTCAATCTTCATGGAGTATTTGGATAAATTCGTCGTGGTTTACCTCGATGATATACTCATCTACTCCAAGAACGAGGAAGAACATGCCGAACATTTAAGGCTAGTGTTGAAGAAACTTCGAGAGCATCGCCTTTATGCCAAATTTTCTAAATGTGAATTCTGGTTGTCAGAAGTGACCTATCTGGGTCATGTAATATCTGGTAAAGGTATTGCTGTTAACCCTGAGCGAGTTCAAGCCGTCCTTAATTGGACTCCACCTGAATCGGTCAAGCAAGTTCGGAGTTTTCTAGGCTTAGCGAGCTATTGTCGTCGCTTTGTCGAGAACTTCTCCAAAGTTGCTAAACCTCTAACCGAACTCCTCAAGAAAGATAAAAAGTTCGAATGGACTCCACAATGTGAGCACAGCTTTCAGGAACTGAAAAGACGCCTGACCTCTGCTCCCGTACTGGTACCGCCAGACTTTTCCAAGGACTTTGTTATCTACTGCGACGCCTCGCGACAAGGACTAGGTTGCATTCTCATGCAAGATCGACACGTAATTGCTTACGCTTCACGGCAATTGCACCCACATGAGGAGAATTATCCTACTCATGATCTAGAGCTTGCAGCCGTAGTCTATGCACTTAAGACCTGGCGACATTACCTCCTCGGTAATCGTTGCGAAATATTCACTGATCACCAAAGTCTGAAGTACATTTTCACCCAACCGGATTTGAATCTCAGGCAGAGACGTTGGGTTGAATTGATCACAGACTTCGACTTAGGAATAACCTACACCCCAGGGAAAGCCAACGTCATGGCTGATGCGCTAAGTCGTAAATCTTATTGTAACAACCTGATGTTACAACAAAGTCAACCGCTTCTCCATGAGGAATTTCGGAAGCTTAACCTTCACATTGTACCTCAAGGTTTTCTTTCCACCTTGGTAGCAAAACCTACTCTTACGGATCAAATCATCGCTGCCCAAAGGCGAGATAAGGGAATATCTAAAATCAAAGAGAACATTGCTAGCGGAGGTGCTAGTTGTTTCTCCACAAATGATCATGGTGTTGTGTACTTTGAGAACCGTCTAGTGGTTCCCAAGAACCAGCATCTACGGCAGTTGATCCTTAAAGAAGCTCATGAATCTCCTCTCACCATTCATCCCGGTAGTACTAAGATGTATCAGGACCTACGCCAGAGGTTCTGGTGGACTAGGATGAAGAGAGAAATTGCTCAGTATGTTGCTAATTGCGACGTCTGTCGTCGTGTAAAAGCAGAGCACCAACGGCCTGCTGGCACCCTTCAACCCTTAGCTATTCCTGAATGGAAATGGGATAAAATTGGTATGGATTTCATTACCGGTTTTCCCAGGACCAAGAGAGGGAATAATGCTATCTTCGTCGTTGTCGATCGTCTTTCCAAAGTAGCTCATTTCTTACCTGTTCGTGAGAGTATAACCGCTAGTCAGCTGGCAGACTTATACATCTCCCGAATAGTGTCCCTCCATGGTGTTCCTTTGGAAATTAACTCGGATCGAGGAAGTCTTTTCACCTCTCGATTTTGGGAAAGTTTCCAAAATGCTATGGGGACTCGTCTCTCCTTTAGCACCGCCTTCCACCCTCAGTCGAGTGGTCAAGTGGAACGCGTCAACCAGATTCTAGAAGACATGCTTCGAGCCTCTGTTATCTCATTCGGAATGGACTGGGAGAAGTGCCTTCCATTTGCCGAATTCGCTTACAACAACAGCTATCAATCTAGCTTGGGTAAAGCCCCTTTTGAAGTTCTCTATGGACGATGGTGTCGAACACCCCTTAACTGGTCAGAGACCGGGGAAAGACAATTCTTTGGCCCGGACATGATTCAGGAAGCAGAAGAACAAGTTTGCATCGTTCGTGAAAAGTTCAAAACAGCCCAATCTCGTCAAAAGAGTCAATATGACCGAAAACATAAGGCTATGACTTTCGAGGTTGACGAGAAGGCTTATCTTCGGGTCACCCCTCTGAAGGGAACCCATCGTTTCGGTATCAAAGGCAAATTGGCTCCTCGTTACATTGGACCTTTTCGCATTCTTGCCAAACAAGGAGAAGTTGCCAACCAGTTGGAACTACCTCCGCACCTCTCCAGGGTCCACGATGTCTTCCACGTTTCTCAACTCAGGCGTTGCTTCTCGGATCCTATCCGTGAAGTGGACCACGAAACGCTTGATCTCCAAGATAATCTTACATATCGAGAGTACCCCATTCGTATCCTCGATCAGGCCGAACGTACCACCCGACGTCATAATATCAAGTTTCTCAAAGTTCAATGGTCGCACCATTCGGAGGATGAAGCAACCTGGGAAAGGGAGGATCGTCTTTGACTCGAGTATCCCGCCTTCTTCCCGGAGGAACCCAAATCTTGGGACGAGATTCTTTTGAGTGGGGGTGAGTTGTCACATCCTAGTTAGCCATGCATTAGAGTGTTGCATCATGTTTACTCTTTCATCAGAAACTTGAAATGGGGATCTGTGAAACCCTCAGAATCATTTTGAAAATGACCCAAATAAAAATTTCTCCAAAAGGGTCCAAGAAAATGCTCATGTTGCTCTCTGAAAATATTGGACAGAGATAAAAATCAAACCAATATTTTTAAGAGCTCATAGGTATTTATTTTGGGCATTTGGAATTAATGCATAAATATTTGCATTGGAAATATGTTAATTATATATATTAATATATGTCCAAATATTATGCCAAATATAAAGGAGCTCTGGAATAATATATATAGCTCCTGCAAAAATTGGCATAAGTTAAATAAATGATTTAATATATTATTTAAATCAAAACAAATGTCAGAAATTAGAAAACAGAAAAAAAAGGGAGAAGCTTACCTGGGCTCCTCCCTGTGCAGCCCAGCCAGCTGGCCGGCCCAGCCAGCAGCCGGCCCAGCCCACCTCCCTCCTCTGTCGTCTTCGTCCCGACAGAGGGAGGGGAGTGTGGCCGGCGCGCGCGCGCGCCACCGCGCCACGCCACCTCTCTCCCTGCCTGCCTGCCCTCCCCTCCTCGCCTCGATGTCCCTGGACGACGCCACGCCTCCCCCCTGCTCTCTCTCACTCTCCCCCGGCTCTTCCCTCCTCTCCCTCGCTCTCTCTCTCACACGGCCGAACACCACCCTCGCCGCCGTTCGCCACAGCAGCCGTCTCCGGCCACCCCTCGCTCCCCCGACTAGCTCAGGAGCTCCGCCTCGACCCCCTCTTCCCTCTCCACCGACCCACAGCTCCCCGGAAGCCCTGCATCGCCGCCACGTCGCCGTTCCCCTCTTCGGGCTCCGACCATCGTCGCCGTCAAATTTGCCGTCTCTAGCGCGTCTCCGAGCCCGCTTCGACGCCCACTGCAACCGCGGTGAGCCCCCGAGTCGTTTCCCCCTTCTCCCCTGGTCTCATTCGATCTCTAGGCCCTAGCCCCACCTTGGCCGAGAGCTCCACGCCGCCGGCGATGTCGCCGTCGTGGCCACGGTCACCGTAGCACCCAACCGAGCACACTATCGTGCTCCACACCTCACTAGGAGCACGCAGCACGCACTAACGCCTCCCCAAACCCCCTGCAACACCGATCCCGACCGCACCCGAACTCCGGCGGCCGCAGCCGAGCTCGCCGTCGTCGACTCCGGCCACCCCAGGCCCAGCCACGGCCACCGTTCGACGCGCAGGAGCAAGAGCTTTCCGACGAGCCCAAGCACGGCCTCGCCCGTGCCCTGTAGCGCGATCCCGCGTCGCGCCGCCGTCTCGGGCCTCGCCGGCGTCACGTCGCCGGTGGGTTTAACCCACTTTGACTACGGCAGGACCCCCCCTGAGTCCCTGACAGGTGGGCCTAGCCCTGTAGCTAATTAGGATTAGTGCTAACCACAAATGGTTAACCCCCTGACACTGACAGTGGGCCCCCAGCGCCACTAACCCCTAATTAGGATTAAACTAACCCTGTTTAACCCCCCTGTCACTGACGTGTGGACCCCACACGTCAGGTTTGACCCCAGATAGCCGCAGTTGACCACTGACGTCATGCTGACGTCATGCTGGCGCAATAATTATAATTTCTGGATTTAAATTTAATCAGGAAATTCCAGAATATTATTTAAACTTCAAAAATTCATAACTTTTATTCTATAACTCCAATTTGGACAATTTATATATGAAAAATGATCAGAAAAATCCAATCTATCCATCTATACCATTTTCATGCATGATCAAACAAGTTAAATTGATGTTTCAAGCAGAACAAGGAAAAGCACTTTAAAAGGCCATGCTTGAGTTTGAAATTTGAATCTTTGATTCAAATTTGTTCAAACCCTTCTGGTTTTAGTTGCATTAGCCCAACACACTCATATTGCCATGTTTCATGCATGCATCATATTGTCGCATATTGTTTGGTGATGTTTGTGCATCGCTGTCCTTGCGACAGGTTCTGCCCCCGAGGAGTACCGTGATTACCCTAACGAAGAACCGTATCAGTGCATCGAACCATCAGGCAAGCAACCAACCATTTGATCATATCGATACAATCCCATGTTCTCGCTCCTGCTCTCTTTTACTGCATTAAGACAACACGTTTCAAACTGCTGTGTGCTACGGTAGTTGAACCCATTTCCTCTGCATGACCTGTCATTGCCACAGTAACTAGATGAAACCCACTAGCATGTGTAGGAGTTGATTGAGACATATGTATGTGTTGTTCCTACCTTGCTATGCCTGTTATGCTTAGAGTCGTGTCAGGTCTGGTTCATCTGGGTGATGGGCTAGAGTGAAATGATTATGTCGGTAATGAGAGTGGTGTGGTGAACACGATTTGGTAAAGGTATCGATGAGAGGCCATGTAGGAGTACATGGTGGGTTGTTTCATTGAAGCCGACCTTAAGCACTGAGATCTGTATGTGTGATTTAAGATACAGCTACTACCATGCATTGGGCCCTGAAATATGACCCCGCTCGACTTCTTATTCACCCTAGCTCTCTGTCCAGGAGTTGCAAGTAGTTTCTGGTGTTTGTAGCCTACTGGAGGCCGTGGACAGCGCTGACCGTAGGGGTGGGCTGTGATGCGGTAGGTACGTGGCCGGGTGTACCGAATACCCGTTAGGTATCTCGGGAACCTTGTTCACATCGTTCGGGGCCGTATGGGAAACCTTGGCCGGACTCCCTGCGGATGGAACCTGAATAGGCGATAAACCTGGACTAGAGGCTTAAGTGTTTAGGTAGGTCGTGGTCTACACCCACGTCGGCTTTCGCTTGAAGTCTGCCGAGCACATGTCGTGTGCAGACGCTAAGTGGTGGAAACATGTATGAAGAAGTACACCCCTGCAGGGTTATCATAATCTATTCGAATAGCTGCGTCCGCGGTAAAGGACTACTTGGTTGCCGATACAGTTCATAGAGAAGTAAATGGAAACTACTAAAAGCCTCAAGATAAGTGTGAGTGCCGAGGATGGCTCTTCCGTAGGAAGACGGAGGTGGATCCTCGGTAGTGTATTGAAGTGGTGAGTAGTGGACTCGTGTGCGCAAAACCATTTCAAATTGAAGTATGTAGGATAGTCTAGCCAAGAGTCAAAGCTGGCTTGCTGCAATAACTCCACCAACCCTTCTTGATACTATGCATGTATGTAGGATCTGATGTAAGTCTTGCTGAGTACCTTTGTACTCATGTTGCTATAATCTACATTTTCTACAGAAGACGCTGCAACCCCTTCTGATGGGTTCTATGTAGACGTTGACATCAACGAGTAGGCTAAAGACCCAGGTGGTGACCCTGAGCTTGTGATGGACCACGTAGTATAGCTAGGCTTTCCAAGCCTCTTTTATTTTACTAGTTGTCTGTACTCAGACAATGTACTTCCGCTGCTGGTTTGTATGACTGTATGACTTGTATGTTGGGTCGTGAGACCCGTACCTTTGTGTATGTTATGTATGGCTCCCTGAGCCTTAAATAAAGTACTTGTGTCGTAGAGTCATGTTGTGATGCTTCGTTGTATTTGCACATATCGAGCATATTGTGTGTATGATTGAAATGCTTGGTATGTGTGGGATCTGACTATCTAGTTGTTTATCTTTAGTAGCCTCTCTTACCGGGAAATGTCTCCTAGTGTTACCGCTGAGCCATGGTAGCTTGCTACTGCTCTGGAACACTTAGGCTGGCCGGCATGTGTCCTTCTTCGTTCCTGTGTCTGTCCCTTCGGGGAAATGTCACGCTTTGAGTACCGGAGTCCTGTTAGCCCGCTACAGCCCGGTTTACCGGAGTCCTGCTAGCCCAGTGCTACAGCCCGGACCCACTTGCTGATGACCGACACGTTCGAAGCTGGGTCATGGATGCCTGTCCCTGTAAGTCTGTGCCACTTTGGGTTTACGACTAGTCATGTCAGCCCGGGCTCCTTATCATATGGATGCTAGCGACACTATCATATACGTGAGCCAAAAGGCGCAAACGGTCCCGGGAAAAGGTAAGACGACACCCGTGGGAATACCGTGCGTGAGGCCGCAAAGTGATATGAGGTGTTACCGGCTAGATCGATGTGAAATCGAGTCGGGATCCTGACAGCTGCTATTCCGATCGAAGGTGAATCGTCGGTAGCAGTTGAGACATGGCGGGCCAGGGATCTTCTTCAAACAGCTTTGACACAGTAGCAAGCTTACTCGTATAGCCGAGACAGGGTTCACTCAACCCCACGACCGAGCAAAAGCTATAGCAGGCATATCGATGAACCGGAGGTGTCTAGCAGTGCGCGGAGCCGCATTGTCCCTCAAGGGCCTAATCCGGTACATGGCGATTTGAACGCTTAGGACGTGGTGGATAATGGCAGGGCAGGAAGGGAGGCCGCTTTAGCAGCGCAACATACGGGTCGATATCAACCCGCCCCGGTTCAGTCAGCAGCATCAATAGACCGAGGTGTCGGAGTTGCTTTCAGCTCGTGGGGAGTGTCGTGCCTTATTCCGGCTCTCCGTAACATGCGACTGCCTAAGGACTTCAAGGGTCCGCGTAAGGTGCCAAATTACACCGCTGATCAGCCACCCGAGGTGTGGGTGGAAAGCTATGAAATGGCAATGGAAATGCTAGACGTTGATGAAGCAGCGTGTGCAAAATACTTCACGATGTTGTTGGAGGGAACAACTCAGACTTGGTTGAAGAACTTACCACCTAACTCCATCGAGTCATGGGACCAGTTGAAGGCCCGGTTTGTAGCCAATTTCAAGGATACATGTAAGCATCCTATGTCTATAGTGGATCTTGACGCCTGTGTACAAGGGGAGAACGAATCAACAACTCATTGGGTGCGACGGGTTTCAGAAGTCTTGCACTCATCGGACCGTATTAATGCCAGCTCAGCAATCATCACCTTGGAGCGTAATTGCCGGTTTAAGTCACTGAAGATGAAGTTGGGACGTCTCAAGCGTCACTGCAACGACATAGGTACCCTCATGGCCGCTTTGGTCAAGTATGCCGATTCTAATAATACCAAGGATCCCGATTCTGATGAGGAGAAACCGGAGAAGGGAAAGAAGAACGGTGGTGCAAAGGGACAACAGCACAACCAAGGAGGTCATGGGAATAATGGTAAGCATAAAGCAGATTCAGATTTTGTAGCTAATGCTAATGTGCAGCGCCGTAAGGGTAAACCGCCCCAGCGTGGCGGCACAATGAATCTGGAAGGTTTGTTGAATCAACCCTGTCCAAAGCATGGGACCAAGGAGGCTCCTGCGACACATCTCTGGAAAGATTATAATATTATGAAGGAGTTCAAAAACTCTGATCTTTTCCGGTATGATTAGGGTCCATCGGGCGGTTCAGGTCCAGGCTTTCATGGCGGCGGCGGTTCAAACCCCAGATTTCAGAATAACCAGGGCAACCAGAACAATCAAAGTGGTAATAACCAGCAGAGTAGTCAAGGAAATCAGCAGTAGTCGGGTTATCAGAGTCACCCAAAGCAGTTGAATGGTGGGCAGTATCACGTGTTCACCACTAGTTTGTGCAAGCGCGATCAGAAGCTTCATAAGAGGGCTGTTAATGCTGTTGAACCGGCGGTGCCACGTTACCTGCGGTGGTCTGAGCAACCTATTGTATGGAGCAGAGAGGATCATCCGCCCCGGGTTGACAATCCGGGTCACCTGGTGTTGGTGGTGGCACCTCAGGTGGGAGGTTATAAGTTCACCAAGGTACTCATGGATGGAGGGAGCAGTATCAACATTCTATATTATGAAACCTTCCGTCGCATGGGGTTGACAGACAAGAGTCTTAAACCGTCCAACACTGTTTTCCATGGTGTGGTACCAGGTAAATCGGCATGTCCTGTTGGCAAGATCGCTTTGGAAGTTGTGTTTGGTGATGAACACGATTCGCGGTCTGAGACATTAACCTTTGAGGTGGTGAGGATCCAGAGCCTGTACCGCGCACTGTTTGGGCGACCGGCTTATGCAAAGTTCATGGCGAGGCCTTGTTATATTTACTTGCAGCTCAAGATGCCGGGTCATAAAGGGACCATTACGGTTCACGGAAGTCGTAAAATCACTTTGGTTTGCGAGGAAGGTGATGCGGCCTATGCTGAGTTGGTTTGTGCTATAGAGGAGTTAAATTTTTATAAGGAAAATGTTGATCCGGCAGACATGACGCCTCTGAAGAAGCCCACCACTGAGCACGACCCAACCCTCCATTTCAAACCGGCTGATGAGACCAATCTTGTTGACTTTGTTCCTGGCGATTCATCCAAGCACTTCAGCATCAGCACAAATGTGGATCCAAAATAGGAAAGTGCACTCATCAAGTTCATCCGTGAGAACCGGGACATTTTTGCATGGAAGCCTTCTGACATGCCAGGTGTACCGAGGGAACTCACTGAGCACACTCTCAATATTGATCCCAAGTTTAAACCGGTCAAGCAATTTCTTCGTCCCTTTAACGAGGAAAGACGCAAGGCAATTGGTGAAGAGGTAGCCCGGTTGTTGGCTGCTGGGTTTATCATTCAAGTGTTTCACCCTGAGTGGTTGGCTAATCCGGTGCTTGTTCTTAAGAAAAACGGCACTTGGCGCATGTGTGTGGATTACACCGATTTGAACAAGGCTTGTCCGACCGATCCTTTTGCTCTCCCGCGTATTGATCAGATCATTGATGCAACGGTGGGATGTGAGCGTTTGAGCTTCTTGGATGCTTACTCAGGCTACCATCAGATCAAAATGGCAGTTAAGGACCAGGAGAAGACCGCCTTCATCACTCCTTTTGGAGCCTTTTGCTATGTTTCTATGCCCTTTGGGCTCAAGAGTGCCCAGGCGACTTACCAGCGCTGTGTGCAGAATTTTCTTCACACATAGATTGGGCGCAACGTTCATGCCTATGTTTATGACATTGTGGTAAAGTCTAGGAAGAAGGAGACATTGATAGATGATCTCAAGGAGACCTTTGATAATCTACGGGTCTACAAGATGATGCTCAATCCGGATAAATGTGTCTTCGGTGTTCCGGCGGGCAAGCTTCTAGGTTTTCTGGTGTCCAACAGGGGGATAGAGGCTAATCCAGAGAAGATCAAAGCGATTACATCTTTGGCTAATCCGGCATGCATCAATGATGTTCAACGTTTAGCAGGTCGGATTGCAGCACTAAGCTAGTTTATCAGCCGTTTGGGAGAGAAGGCGATCCCGCTGTATCAGATGTTGAAGAAAACAGACACCTTTGTCTGGAGTGATGCGGCTAATGCGGCGTTTGAAGACTTGAAGCGCCAGTTGGCTGAACCGCTAGTCCTTGCTGCTCCAGTTGACAAGGAGCCCTTATAGTTGTACGTGGCTGCTAATGCTCGTGCTGTCAGTGTGACAATGGTGGTGGAGCGCAAAGAGGCTGGTAAGGAGTACCCGGTTCAACGGTCGGTTTACTATATCAGTGAGGTGCTTATTGAGTCAAAGCAGCAATATCTGCATTGGCAGAAACTTCTATATGGGGTTTTTATGGCAAGCCGGAAGCTCAAGCAATATTTCCAAGGCCATCCCATTACAGTGGTCAGTTCAGCTCCATTGGGTGATATAATTCAGAACAGGGAGGCAACTGGCCGGGTTGCAAAATGGGCAATTGAGCTTGGTCCACATGGTCTAAAGTATGTGCCTCGAACAGCTATAAAATCTCAGGCACTTGTGGATTTTATCAACGATTGGACTGAGTTGCAGGCGCCGGAGGACAAAGCGGATAATACATACTAGACTATTCACTTTGATGGGTCCAGGCAATTGGAGGGCTCAGGGGCTGGTGTTGTTCTTACTTCCCCTCGAGGTGATAAGATTCGTTATGTCCTCCATTTAATGTTCCCCAGTACTAATAATGCAGCTGAGTACGAGGCTCTGCTTCATGGACTCCACATGGCCAAGGAGATGAACTTAAGCCGGGTGCGATGCTTTGGAGACTCTGATCTGGTGGCTCAGCAAGTTTCTGGTACTTGGGATTCTAAGGATCCACTCATGGCGGCTTACAGACGTGAGGTGGATATTGTGGCGGGTTACTTCAAAGGGTATCAGGTTGAGCATATCGACCGGCGCAAAAATGAAGCAGCAGACTCATTGAGCCGGCTTGGATCTCAGCGTAAACCGGTATCTCCCAATACCTTTCTAGATATCTTGCATTACCCGTCTGTTAAGCTGCCTACAGAGGAGGATTTGGCTATTCCTGATAAGGAGGCTCAATTAGTGGCCACCTTGCACGTTGTGCCGGATTTGACAGTTCCGTATCTGCGTATATGAACCGGGGCGAGTTACCAGATGATGAAGTCCTGGCTCGGCAGATTGTTCGGCGGTCCAAATCCATGGTTATTCACAATGGCGAGTTACACCGCTGCAGCGTTTCAGGCGTATTTTAGCGTTGTGTTTCCCCTGAAGAAGGCCAAGAAATCCTATGGGAAATTCATGAAGGGGATTGTGGTCATCATGCCGGTTCAAAGTCCTTGGTTGCAAAGGCTTTCCGTCAAGGGTTCTACTAGTTGAAAGCTCATGCTGATGCGGAGGATCTGGTAAAGCGGTGTGATGCTTGTCAAAAGTTTTCACGCAGGGCTCATGTTCCGGCTCAAGAATTACGGATGATTCCCATCACTTGGGCATTTGCCACATGGGGGCTTGACATGGTGGGACCCTTTAAACGCTCCAAGGATAAGAAGCCTCACCTGCTGGTGGCGGTTGACAAATTTACCAAGTGAGTTGAAGCGGATCCTATCAGCAAGTGTGATGCGGCTACGGCGGTTCAATTTCTCAAAAATATTATCTTCCGCTTTGGTTTTCCACACAACATCATCACGGATAATGGCACAAACCTCTCTAAAGGTGAGATGGAAGATTTTTGTCAGAGAGAACACATCCGGCTTGACTTAGCATCTGTGGCGCACCCCCAGACCAATGGTCAACCAGAGAGAGCTAATCAAGAAATCTTGAAGGGTATTAAACCCCGGATTATGGTTCCTTTAAAGCGGACGCCGGGTTGTTGGGTGGAAGAATTACCTTCTGTGTTATGGAGCATCAACACCACTCCTAACAGATCGACGGGTTACATGCCTTTCTTCATGGTGTATGGGGCAGAGGCGGTCTTACCAAGTGATATTCGTCACGATTCACCCCGGGTTGCTAATTATGTTGAAGCGGACAATGAGCAAGCACGCCAGGAGGCGTTGGACCTGTTGGATGAAAAAACAAGATATGGCTTTAGCCTGTTCGGCAGTTTACCAGCAAGACTTGCGGCGTTATCATAGCCGTCGGGTTAGAACAAGAACCTTTCAAGAAGGCGATTTGGTGCTCCGGCTCATCCAGGATTAGACCGACATGCACAAGTTATCCCCACCTTGGGAAGGACCCTTTGTGGTCAGCAAAAATCTGCACAACGGATCATACTACCTCATTGACGTTCGAGACAACTCACGTACTTCTGAAGAGGAGACCCGGCGGCCATGGAACATAGCTCTCCCACGGCCTTACCATACTTGAGCCATAAGCTTTTCTTATGTACATATTTCGACAATGTATATATTATGATCAATAAAATAAACTAGCATCCTTGCTATAAGCAGGGCTTCTGCTGTTTTTTCTCTCAAAATATCTTTTGAGCTGCATGGGGGCTTCAGCTGTCAAAGCGGAGTACTACCTATTAAACCGGCTATTATGCCACAATACAGCTCGGGAGCTTCACACCCGAAGGGCCAAAGAGAGTCTGGATGCTATGCACAGCTCAAACATAGGCACCTAATGAGCACATCTCATCATGTTACTTGGGGGCTCCTTGTGTCAAATACTCAGGAGTTTGAATGGACCCTTGTAGCTGGGTATTGCCCCATGTCTTGGAAGCCTGGTATATTTACCTAAAACCCCGGGTTAACCTGCCTTCATCAAGTAAGCCACTCCTATCCAGGTCATCCTGGCACGACCCTTCGAACGTTTGACAGTTACTCTCATTGAGACCCTGCACTTGTCAAAGTTAAAACGGTGATTGGTTAGTTGGAGGGCCATCTTAAAAGGCTTTGTCAAATGGTTAAACTCGGTGGCCCGGCAGCCCATGAAAAGCCTCGAATTTGGGCCTGGCAGCCCTTGAAAAGCCTCGACTACACTGTCTTATTTGCACTTGTTTCTTGTTGCTGACTTTTGAGTTAAACCGGCATCTTCGATCTAGTATGGCTTTTCAAGTCATCATTTTAACCCGGTGTTTGTTAACCCGGCTTGGGTCTCAACTAAAATTTGACGAACCTTATTAAACCAGAGTTTATTAACCCAGCCTGGCTTTGACTACTTGTCGCCAGTTTTTGATCATCTGGTGTTCATCGTAGCCCGGCATGACTTCTTATACACCATTAGTACAAGGTGAAGTTGTACAAAAACTTCAAGATTTGGGTCTTCACCCTTATTACAGTCAAAAGTTGGTAAACCAACTAACATGATATCACATCACAGATATGAGTTATTTCATATTTCGTCAAGTTTGATGATCAATCAGGCTTTGCCTTGGGCATTATGACCCGTCCGGCGGTAAACAGCCAGGACAATTCTTTTTATGCAGACATAGGGATTGCATCTTATGATATATGAGCCAACATTGAAATTTCAATGACGGATCACATAAAGTATTTCCCACTGCACGATGGCAGCAGATCAAAGTATTTTTGCTACCCTATTACAAGGCACTTAAATAGCCCAAAATATGGAATAGTTTTTGTGCAAAATCAACCGGATTGTCGGATCAAGCATCATCACCATGTTGACGTGAGGTAGATGGATCATCTGGCGTCGGTTCAACCTCCTCATCCTCCTCCAATGGTTGGAAATCAGCGGTGGTCCAGTCAATCCGGGTTAAGGCCTGAAAGACAGCCTCTTCACTTATAAGATCAGTCGGGTCAACTTCAGGGGCATAAGTATGCTTACGGATTGGTGGAATAAGATTTTGCACTTCCGGAATGACAGGCACAACCCGTTTGTTGTCAACATCATAGAAGGACCGGTGAACCATCAAGTTTGCTTCTTCTGCCAGTTGACTCGCCAGAGGACGCATCTCTCTTGTCACACGTTTGAGGGTATCATTGTCAAACACTGCCCCATTTTCCTGTTCACTAGGAAAGCCCTTGGCGATATCGACCGGATCAAGGTCAGCTATCCATGCCTTGGCTCGGGTCAGTGCTAACAAAGCGCCAGCTCTGGCAGCAGACCGCTTCACCTCTTCTATCTCTGCTGGCGTTGTAGATAACTTGGCCAGAGTGTCCTTGATCAATGTTGGGGCTGCATTGTCATAAGAAGTTGTGCAGATAACCCGTTGGGCACCGGTATACAACTGCTCAATCAGCGTATAGGCGGCCTTGAGCTTCTTCCGCATATCAGAGCCCAGCTGAGCAATGCGGCCACCTGCAGCAGTTTACGGATTTCAAGTTAAACCGGCAACATTCTAAAGCGGAATGTTCATAAAGCATTGGCAAACAATACTTACCAAATATTGCAGAAGTCATGTCATTGATTTGGCGCTTTAATCCAGTAAGTTCTTCTGTCACCGGCTTAAGAGTTGCTTAAGCATCCTCCGCCCGCTTCAGCAACCCAGCTTTTTCAGTATCCCAGTTGGTCCGCTCAGAATTGAACCACTCCTTGAGCTGTTCCATGGTGGTTAAGGCAGTTTTCAATTCATCCCTGGCCTTGGTGGTTTCTGCTTGTTGGGTTTTCACATTTTCTTGAAGATCGGCAATCTGAGAGATTTGTTGATTTATTTCATTCAGCCACAGCAAGAAGAGCATATCAATGATTTCTTTCAAAGTCCCAAGCATATAACCAGTTATACACTTGACACTTGGGGGCTAACGAGGATTACTTTTTTCTACTTATTATTGAAGTCCCACAGATTAATACAAGTATTAATCATGGCACTTGAGGGCTAATGTGTGTTTGATCAGAAATGCACAAGGGAAATCAACAAAGTACAGTCTGAAATATGCAAAGTCCCGGTTTGACTTTCTCAAGCCAAACCGGCCCTTGGGGGCTACAATGCAATGAAGGTACATAGTAAAGGATCCAACGTTTTACCTCATAGTGCTCCTTCATTAAATTTACCAAACCGGCCTCATAGTCTCGGCTGGTGAAGAGACAGTTCAAGAAGCCGGAATGAAGGTCTTGGGCAGATAAATCGGCATAGTCTGACAAATCTGTTTTGCTCTTCCCCTTATTCGTAAAGGCAAATTCATCCTTGGCGGTATGCTTGGATAAAACAAATGGATTGCCTGGGGCGGTATATGCCGTGCCAGTAACAACAACGTCATCATCCTTGGCGGGGCTCGACGGATTGATATTCTCCTTAGCAGTGCTTGGCGCTTTGGCAGCAGGGCTCGGCGGCTTGTTACCATGGCTTGGCGGATCAGCAGTTTGATTTGGAGGGGTGGCATCAGTTGATGTATCGACCTGTATCTCCGGTTCAGCCTCTGGTGGATTCACATTAGCACTTGGATTTTCCGGAGCAGAGTGGTCTGTGGCAATCTCAGGATTTTCGCCCTCATCTTTAGGGCTCTTCTCCGGATCAACATCGTCAGCATGCCCGCTGGTCTTGGCCTTTTTACTCAGTCGGGCCTTGGCGCTACAACATTCAAAGTTAGAATATAATAAACCGACGCATGTTCCGGAAACAAACAATGCAAAAATGTACTTACCCAGCAATGATCTTCAGGTGAGGCAGCTGAGTGGTTGATTAACCGCCAGACGAGTTGGACGATGCCTGATAATTCGGATCTGATGGACTGAGTGGGCATCTGAAGAAACCTTTCAAAGGATAAAGCTTTTCAGGAGAATAAGTCACCTCTGGACGACGTTTCCGGTTTGGTGTATCTGGTAAACCGGACGATGTGATTTGCTGACCGCTATGCCGGGTTGTACGACATTCTGCAGCTTGCTGTGACTTCACAGAAAATTTTGGATCCAAATGAGCAAGAGGGTGAGATAGTTTTACTTTCCGGATTGTGCGGCGAACTTTTTGAACCGGCACAAGATCAGAATCGGAAGAAAGAGTGATTACCTCAGCATTATCTGCGTGGCTCACCTCAGCCTCCTCGTGGGAAACAATCATTGTCAATACAATGCACAAATAAGGAATCAAGTTAGTCAAGCTTTACCTCTGCATCCGATTCCTCATCTTCTGGCGGATCAGAAGACTCGGCGGTTTTCTTCTTGGAAACCTTCTTGGTAACTTTGGTCTTTGGACGAGCCTTGGCCGGTTTAATACGTTTCCAGAAGGAGCTGTTGGCCTGTAGCAGTAAGGCAAAGCAATATCAAACACACAGTTAAAACAGAGGCGAATCAGTAAATAATAAGATAAATTTTACCGCTGGTGGAGGATTGGAGACGCAAAAAGGTGCTAGTCCGGTTTGACTACATGCAGAGATTGTCTCATCAAGCATCTTCTTTGTAGATTCAGTAACTTCAAGCTCTGTCATTTCCACTTCATGATAGTGTTGAGGGTCTTTTACATTGCCAGTGTATTCATGCATCAATCCGGGACGACGGCTTAAAGGCTAAATACTCCACGATACCCAGCAGCGGACGAGGTCAATGCCAGTTAAACTGTTGGCCATGAGGGCCCGGACCTTGGCGATTTGAGGAGCAAAAGCCCTTCGCTCTACAACGGATAAACGTGATGGTAATGGATGGTTGTTGCTAAGCCGGTGTGGACGATAGCCGGTAGAGGATTTTCTCCGTCAGGGGCAGTGTTCCGACAGTAAAACCTAGTCTGGTTCCAATCCTTAGGATGGCTATGATGTTTTGCATGTGGGAAGTCAACTTCTTTCCGTTTCTGAATTGAAACGCCACCAAGCTCTGTGTTGGGACCATCAGAGAACTCTGTGCGACGGTTCAAGTGGAAGAAATCCCAGAACAACTCCACAGATGGCTCTTCTTGGAGGTAAACTTCGCAGAAGACCTGAAAGTTGCATATATTGGACACGTAATTCGGTCCAATGTCTTGTGGATGGAGCTGGAAGCTTGCGAGGACATCCCAGAAATTTTTTGATCCGGGCGGGCTGAATCCCCGGTCTAAGTGTTGCATAAAAACAACCACTTCTCCATCTTGAGGTTCAGGAGGGCATTCAGAATCCGGAACACGCCATTGCAGGATCCTTTTGGAAGCTAAAGCGCCAGTGGTGACATATCCATTGATTTGTGTCTCCGTAATCCGGGATGGAACCCAGTTGCAGGCAGCAAATTGTTTCGTCATCTCGGAAAGAAAAGCTGAAAGAACAATAAATAAATGCCGGTTTACAAATTAAATGGTTTAAGTGTATTTTCCAGTGTTAAACCGGTGAATTGCTGATCAAGTTCGGTTGGCGGTTTAAGAGAGGGCTAATGGTATATGGAAGATTGGTCATCAAAGGTTAAAACGCCCATAGACAGAAGGGCTTGGGTTCAAAATCTGTTAAGTGTTGACAGAAACAGGTTTCGCACGGTGATGGAATTAATTCGGATCTACCAAAGGTTCAGTAAGAAAATTTTCTGCGACTTATAAAGGTGTTAAACAGAGCAGAGAAGTTCATGCGTTCTATCAAGAGAGTCCATACAAAGAGGAAGACCTACTAAGTACTAAATTGGATGCGCAGCAACTACCGCACGGGATTTATGCTACGGTTGAGTCAAAAAAGCTATGGCAGAAGTGAATACAAAGAGACTAGGATGAGTACCTATGAACGCAGATGCAAACAGGAACCCTAAGAGAAAGATCTAGGGTTATGAGGGAGAAGGTTTACCGGATGCGCAGGACAGCAGAGGAACACCGAAGGTCTCTAGTACAACCAGGTTGATGCAGCGGCCTCTGTTGATGCAGCGTTCGAAGGTCGAGGGCGGCGGCGGAGCTTCAGAGCTGGGGCGTCGCGAGGAAGAAGAAGAAGTGCGGAAGGGGAAGAAAGGAAAGGTCCCCCGGGTCTATTTATAAGGAAAATGGATAAGGACCAGCGCGAAAATCAAGGAGTCAAAAAGCAGCGAGTGGCGCAGCTGTCGCCTCGATTTCCGAGATGATATTAATAAGAGGAATCTTTTTATTCATTTTTTTACAGAGATGACGTCATGATGATCCGTTGCTGTATCCATAGGATGACGTCACGGCGGTTTAACAAAGTTTATGAAGAAGATGTCATGGCGGTTTACGGGAAACAAGGGAAGATGTTCATGGGATTGTCCTAAGTACTAAAGATTGACATGAATAAATTCAAATCACTCTGGGGCCTAATGTTGGGGATATAACTATTGAGTATAAACCGCCCAGGAGGGGCCGGTTTACACTCAACCGTACTGAAGCCCATGAAGACTCAGAAGATGGCGTTTTACTATGAATCTTAGAGGCCCGGAGCCCAAAGGCGGATTAGGACCCATAGTGGTAAACCGCCATAGTCGTGTAAACTTATGTTGTAAGATAAGGAAGGGAGACACCGAGCCGAACACTTGTATGAGTCAGCCTCGGGACTCTGTAGACCGGCCGGGCGTCAACCCGTGTATATAAGGGGACGACCCGACGGCGGTTCAGGGACAAGAAACACAACTCGATAGCCAGGCATAGCTTGTTTAGCTCCCTAGTTAGCGAGACCCCGATAATCCCATCACAACTAGACGTAGGCTTTCACCTTCATCGAAGGGGCCGAACTAGTATAAAATCCCTCGTGTCCTTAGCCAGTTTAACCCCTTTAAGCTAACCCATCGCGATGGCTCCACGACTAAGTCCTTACACGAGGACACCTGACGTGATATTTCCACGACAAGCATGTCATACTTTGATTCGGTAGTATTGTTGGATGAAGCGGCTCGGACTGACATTACACGTCTGCGTTCATGAGACTGGTTCTACCGACGTGCTTATGCACATAGGTGGTAGGCGGGTGTTTGTTTCTCCAACTTTAGTTGAATCGAGTGTGGCTACGCTCGGTCCTTGTTGAAGGTTAAAACAACACACTTGACGAATTTTTTGTGTGGATTTGATGCGTAGGTAAGAACAGTTCTTGCTAGAAGCCTGGAGCAGCCACGTAAAACTTGCAACAACAAAGTAGAGGACGTCTAACTTGTTTTTGCAGGGCTTACTGTGATGTGATATTGTCAAGGCATGATGTGATATAAATTGTTGTATGAGATGATCATGTTTGGTAACAAAGTTATCAGCAACTGGCAGGAGCCATATGGTTGTCACTTTATTGTATGTAATGCAATCGCCATGTAATTGTTTTACTTTATCACTAAGCGGTAGCGATAGTCGTAGTAACAATAGTTGGCGAGACGACAACGATGCTACGATGGATATCAAGGTGTCGCGCCAGTGACGATGGAGATCATGACGATGCTTCCGTGATGGAGATCATGAGCACAAGATGATGATGGCCATATCATGTCACATATTTTGATTGCATGTGATGTTTATCCTTTATGCATCTTTGTCGCTGTACAAATGTGTGGGTACTTCTGTACCCCTTACTTGTGCACGGACGATCGCAGCTACGCCTACAGTAGGGCTTGGCAAGGCAGAGGAGAATGACAGAAGGCAAGAGGGGAACAAAGAATATCAGAGCAGACGCTCAAGGTGACAGGTGATACGTCCATTTTGCATCATGCTTTCATATCAATATTTATTGCATTATGGGCTGTTATTACACGTTATGTCACAATACTTATGGCTATTCTCTCTTATTTTACAAGGTTTACCATGAAGAGGGGGAATGCCGGCAACTGGGATTCTGGCTGGAAAAGGAGCAAATGTTGGAAACCTATTCTACACAACACCAAAAGTCCCGCAACTCCACAAAAGTCATTTTTGGATTTAATAAGAATTATTGGGCGAAGAAAGCACAAGAGGGGGCCCACACCCTGGCTAGGAGGGTGGGGGCGTGCCCACCCCTACTGGGCGCGCCCCTGTCTCCTGGGCCCCTTAATGGCCCTCTGGTGCCCATCTTTTGCTATATGCGGTCTTTCTTCTTGGAAAAAATCAAGAGGAAGCTTACGGGACGAAACTCCGCCGCCACGAGGCGAAACCTTGGCGGAACCAATCTAGGGCTCCGGCAGAGCTGTTCTGTCAGGGAAACTTCCCTCCGGGAGGGGGAAATCATCACCATCGTCATCACCAATGATCCTCTCATCGGGAGGGGGTCAATCTCCATCAACATCTTCACCAGCACCATCTCCTCTCAAAACCCTAGTTCATCTCTTGTATCCAATCTTGTATCAAAACCACAAATTGGTACCTATGGGTTGCTAGTAGTGTTGATTACTCCTTGTAGTTGATGCTAATTGGTTTACTTGGTGGAAAATCATATGTTCAGATCCTTAATGCATATTATTACTCCTCTAATTATGAACATGAATATGCTTTGTGAGTAGTTACATTTTTTCCTGAGGACATGGGTGAAGTCTTGCTATTAGTAGTCATGTGAATTTGGTGTTTGTTCGATATTTTGATGAGATGTATGTTGTCTTTCCTCTAGTGGTGTTATGTGAACGTCGACTACATGACACTCCACCATTATTTGGGCCTAGAGGAAGGCATTGGGAAGTAATAAGTAGATGATGGGTTGCTAGAGTGACAGAAGCTTAAACCCTAGTTTATGCGTTGCTTCGTAAGGGGCTGATTTGGATCCATATGTCTAATGTTGTGGTTAGGTTTACCTTAATACTTCTTTTGTAGTTGCGGATGCTTGTAGTAGGGGTTAATCATAAGTGGGATGCTTGTCCAAGTAAGGGCAGTACCCAAGCACCGGTCCACCCACATATCAAATTATCAAAGTACCGAACTCGAATCATATGAGCGTGATGAAAACTAGCTTGACGATAATTCCCATGTGTCCTCGGGAGCTCTTTTCTCATTATAAGAAATTGTCCAGGCTTGTCCTTTGCTACAAAAAGGATTGGGACACCTTGCTGCACTTTATTTACTTTCATTGCTTGTTACTTGTTACAATTTATCTTATCACAAAACTATCTGTTACCTACAATTTCAGTGCTTGTAGAGAAAACCTTACTGAAAACCGCTTGTCATTTCCTTCTGCTCCTCGTTGGGTTCGACACACTTACTTATTGAAAGGACTACGATAGATCCCCTACACTTGTGGGTCATCAAGACTCTTTTCTGGCACCGTTGCCGGGGAGTGAAGCGCCTTTGGTGAGTGGAACTTGGTAAGGAAACATTTATATAGTGTGCTGAAATTTTCTGTCACTTGTTACTATGGAAACTAATCCTTTGAGGGGCTTTTTCGGGGTATCTTCACCCCGACCAGTAGAGCAAAGAGTTGCTCCTCAACCTACTGAACCTACTGAAATTGTTTACTTTGAAATTCCTTCGGGTATGATAGAGAAACTGCTAGCTAATCTCTTTGCAGGAGATGAAACATTGCATCCCGATTTACACCTTATCTTTGTGGATGAAGTTTGTGGATTATTTAAGCTTGCAGGTATTCCCGATGATGTTGGTAAGAGGAAGGTCTTCCCTTTATCTCTTAAGGGAGATGCATTGACATGGTATGGGCTATGTGATGATACAGGATCTTGGAACTATAAACGATTGAAGTTGGAATTTCACCAGAAGTTCTATCCTATGCATCTTGTTCATCGTGATTGTAATTACATATATAATTTCTGGCCTCGCGAAGGAGAAAGCATCACTCAAGCTTGGGGGAGGCTTAAGTCAATGTTATATTCATGCCCCAATCATGAGCTCTCAAGAGAAATGATTATTTAAAAAATTTATGCTCGGCTTTCTCTCAATGATCGCACCATGCTCGATACTTCCTGTGATGGTTCTTATATACTGAAGACTATTGAATTCAAATGGGACTTATTGGAAAGAATTAAACGCAACTTTGAAGATTAGGGTTCCGAGATGGTAAGGAGTCAGGTATGACACCTAAGTTTGATTGTGTTAAATATTTTATGGATACCAATGCTTTTTGTGGATTTAGCGCTAAATATGGACTTGACTCTGAGATATTAGCTTCTTTCTGTGAATCTTTTGCTACTCACGTTGATCTCCCTATGGAGAAGTGGTTTGAATATAATCCTCCCATTGAAGTAAAAGTAGTTGCACCTATTACAGTTGAAGAAAAGACTGTCAATTATAGTGATCCTATTGTTCCTACTACTTATGTTGAGAAACCACCTTTTCCTGTTAGGATAAAGGATCATGCTAAAACTTCAATTGTTGTTCGTAAGAGTAATACTAGAACTTATACACCTCCTGAGCAAATCAGGGTTGAACCTAGTATTGCTATGGTTAAAGATCTCTTGGATGATGATATAGATGGGCATGTTATTTATTTGTGATGAAACTGCTAATATTGCAAAACCAGATGCTAAGATACATAGACCCGTTGTAGGCATGCCTGTTATTTCTGTTAAAATAGGAGATCATTGTTATCATGGCTTATGTGATATGGGTGCTAGTGCTAGTACAATACCTTTTTCCTTATATCAAGAAATTATGCACGATATTACACCCTCTGAGTTGGAAGATATTGATGTTACAATTAAGCTTGCCAATAGAGATACTATTAAGCCTTTTGGGATTGTTAGAGATGTTGAAGTCTTGTGTGGGAAGGTCAAATACCCTACTGATTTTCTTGTTCTTGGTTCCCCACAAGATGAATTTTGTCCCATCATATTTGGTAGACCCTTCTTGAACATTGTTAATGCTAAGATTGATTGCGAAAAGGATGTTGTTACGATTGGCTTGGATGATATGACTCATGAGTTTAATTTTGCTAAATTTCATAGACAACCCTGTGATAAAGAATCACCTAGTCAGGATGAGATTATTGGTCTTGCTTTTATTGCCGTGCCTCCTACTAATCCGTTAGAACAATATTTGCTAGACCATGAAAATGATATGTTTATGAAAGAAAGAAGGGAAATAGATGAAGTGTTCCTTCAACAGGAACCTATTCTAAAACACAACCTACCCATTGAAATTCTAGGGGATCCCCTTCCACCCAAGGGTGATCCCATGTTTGAACTCAAACCATTACCTAATTATCTTAAGTATGCTTATCTTGATGAAAAGAAAATATATCATGTTATTATTAGTGCTAACCTTTCAGAGCAAGAAGAAGAAAGATTATTGCAAATCCTAAAGAAGCACCGTGTTGCTATTGGATATACTCTGGATGATCTCAAGGGCATTAGTCCCATGTTATGCCAACACAAAATTAATTTGGAGGACGATGCCGAACCAATTATAGATCCTCAACGACGATTGAATCCTAAGATGAAAGAAGTGGTAAGAAATGAGATACTAAAGCTCCTTGAGGCAGAGATGTGAAGACACTAGTCTCGTGTTGAATTGGAAAAAGTGCCACTTTATGGTTAATGAAGGCATTGTCTTGGGGCATAAGATTTCCGAGAGTGGTATTGAAGTTGATAAAGCTAAAGTTGATGCTATTGAAAAGATGCCATGTCCCAAGGACATAAAAGGTATAAGAAGTTTCCTTGGTCATGCCGGTTTTTATAGGAGGTTCATTAAGGACTTCTCTAAAATCTCTAGGCCTTTGACTAATTTATTGCAAAAAGATATTCCTTTTATCTTTAATGATGATTGTGTAGAAGAATTTGAAATACTTAAGAAAGATTTAATTACTACACCTATTGTTCAGCCACCTGATTGGAATTTACCTTTTGAAATTATGTGTGATGCTAGTGATTATGCTATAGGTGATGTTCTAGGGCAAAGAGTTGATAAGAAATTGAATGTTATCCAGTATGCTAGTAAGACTCTTGACACTGCCCAGAGAAATTATGCTTCTACTGAAAAAGAATTCTTAGCAGTTGTATTTGCTTCTGATAAGTTCAGACCTTATATTGTTGATTCCAAAGTTACTATTCGCACTGATCATGCTGCTATTAAATATCTTATGGAAAAGAAAGATGCTAAGCCTAGACTCATTAGATGGGTTCTCTTGCTCCAAGAATTTGATTTGCATATTATTGATAGAAAGGGAGCTGAGAACCCCGTTGCAGACAACTTGTCTAGGTTAGAGAATGTTTTGATGACCCACTACCTATTGATGATAGCTTTCCTGATGAACAATTAGCGGTCATTAATGCTTCTTGTACTGCTCCTTGGTATGCCGATTATGCTAATTACATTGTTGCTAAATTTATACCACCTAGTTTCACATACCAGCAAAAGAAAAAGTTCTTTTATGATTTAAGACATTACTTCTGGGATGACCCACACCTTTATAAAGGAGTAGATGGTGCTATTAGACGTTGTGTACCTGAGCATGAACAGGAACAAATCCTACACTAGTGTCACTCTGAATCATATGGAGGACACCACGCCGGAGATAGAACTGCACATAAGGTATTGCAATCCGGTTTTTATTGGCCTACTCTCTTCAAGGATGCCCGTAAGTTTGTCGTGTCTTGTGATGAATGTCAAAGAATTGGTAATATTAGTAGAAGTCAAGAAAGGCCTATGAATTATTCTCTTGTTATTGAACCGTTTGATGTTTGGGGCTTTCATTATATGGGACCTTTTCTGGCCTCTAATGGTTACACACATATTTTAGTTGTTGTTGATTACGTTACAAAGTGGGTAGAAGCTATTCCAACTAGTAGTGCTGATCATAACACCTCTATTAAGATGCTTAAAGAAGTTATTTTTCTGAGGTTTGGAGTTCCTAGATATCTTATGACTGATGGTGGTTCACATTTTATTCATGGTGCTTTCCGTAAGATGCTTGCTAAGTATGATGTTAATCATAGAATTGCATCTCCTTATCACCCGTAGTCTACTGGTCAAGTAGAGTTGAGCAATACAGAGCTCAAATTAATTTTACAAAAGACTGTTAATAGATCTAGAAAGAATTGGTCCAAGAAACTTGATGATGCATTATGGGCCTATAGAACTGCATATAAAAATCCCATGGGTATGTCTCCGTATAAGATGGTTTGTGGGAAAGCATGTCACTTACCTCTTGAACTTGAACATAAAGCATATTAGGCTATTAAAGAGCTCAACTATGACTTCAAACATGCCGGTGAGAAGAGATTATTTGATATTAGCTCACTTGATGAATGGAGAACCCAAGCCTATGAGAATGCCAAGCTATTTAAAGAAAAAGTCAAACGCTGGCATGACAAAATGATACAAAAGTGTGAGTTTAACGTAGGTGATTATGTGTTATTATTCAACTCTCGTTAAAGATTTTTTGCAGGAAAACTTCTCTCTAAATGGGAAGGTCCTTACGTTATCAAGGATGTCTGTCGTTCTGGTTCCATAAAAATTAACAACTTCGAAGGCACAAGTTCGAGGGTGGTGAACGGTCAAAGAATCAAACATTATATCTCAGGCAATCCTATCAATATTGAAACTTATATTATTGAAACCGTAACCCCGGAGGACTACATAAGGGACACTTTCCAGAACGTTTCAGACTTTGAAAAGGAATAGGTATGAGATACGGTAAGTAAACCGACTCCAAAACAATTCTAATGGCAATTTTTATCCGTTTTGGAATATTTAAGAATTTTGGGAAGAAAGAAGTAGTACGACAGGGACACGAGGCCTCCACGAGGGTGGAGGGCGCGCCCACCCTTCCTGGGTGCGCCCCCCTGTCTCGTGGCCACCTCATGTGCCTCCCGGACTCCGTTTTCTTGCACATTACGTATTTTGGTCGGTAAAAATTTATTATATAATCTCCCAAAGGTTTTAACCACCGTATCACGCAAATATCCTCTGTTTTCGTTTCGAGCTATTTTTCTGACAGATCTAGAGCACCATGACGTCGCCCTCCTACAAAAATGAAGACAAGGATGCTTGGCTATTGAAGATAGAGCTGAAAAGAGAAGAACCAGAGGAGATCAACAGGGATGAAGGGATCAAGAAGGTCGCGGAGGATCAAGCTCCGATGGAGAAAGAAGAAGACATCCCTCAACCTCTTCCTAATCTCTTTACCCCTACTGAGATTGAAGCTTTCAAGATGATTGAGTTAGCTCGCATACAAAACAAGTATCTCACACAGGAAAATATTTTGCTGAAAGATCATATCGCCGGACTCAAGGGCATTATCCGCAAGTTGGAGGAGCTTTTGTGCTCAATGTGCGATTATCCACCATCATCATCACCGCCTTCATCACCTCCGAGGACGTAATCACATGGGTATGGGAACTCCCCTTGGAAACTTCCAAGCTTGGGGAGGTGCCCCCGTATCGTATCACCAGCACACTCCTATCTTTACTGTTTTACTTAGTTCGATCCTTTGGTAATATCTTGATCTAGTAGATTGAAGTTTTGATATGAATTAGTTTTCAGTTTTGCTTTGTGATCTCTTTATGTAATCGAGTCCGTGAGCTATCTATAATAAAGATTAGTGTTGAGTCAAAGGGCTTTGCTATCTTGCTATGATCTTAAGAAAGAATAAAAAGATTAAAAGAGTTCATATTGATCTTGTGGATAGTGATGACTTCAGACATAGAAAGTATGAGGCTTAAAGATTGTTGAGAGTTGACAAGCATAGTTTTGGTCATCGTTGCAATTAATAGGAAGTAATAAGGAAAGAGAGGTTTTCACATATAAATACACTATCTTGGACATCTTTTATGATTGTGAGCACTCGTTAAGTATGACATGCTAAAGAGTTGATGTTGGACAAGGAAGACAACATAATGGTTTATGTTTTCTCGCATCTCAGTTAAAGTATATTGTCATGGATCATTCAAACATGTTGAGCTTGCCTTTCCCCCTCATGCTAGCCAAATTCCTAGAACCAAGTAGAGATACTACTTGTGCTTCCGAATATCCTTAAACCCAGTTTTGCCATGAGAGTCCACCATACCTACCTATGGATTGAGTAAGATCCTTCAAGTAATTTGTCATCGGTGCAGGCAGTAAAAATTGCTCTCTAAATATGCATGACTTATTAGTGCGGAGAAAATAAGCTTTATGCGATCTTGTTATGGAAGCAATAAAAGCGACAGACTGCATAATAAAGGTTCATATACAAGTGGAAATATAAAGTGATGTTCTTTCGTACTAAGATTTTGTGTATCCAACCCTAAAAGCGCATGACAACCTCTGCTTCCCTCTGCGAAGGGCCTATCTTCTACTTTATGTCTTTTACTTTATGCAAGAGTCAATGTGATCTTCACCTTTCCCTTTTTCATTTTATCCTTTGGCAAGCACCTCGTGTTGGAAAGATCCTGATACATATATCCAATTGGATGTTCATTAGCATGAACTATTATTTTTGACATTACCCTTGAGGTAAAACATTGGGAGGCAACATTATAAGCCCCTATCTTTCTCAGTGTCCGATTAAAACTCCATAACCATAAATATTGCATGAGTGTTAGCAATTGTAGAAGACTATATGATAGTTGAGTATGTGGACTTGCTGAAAAGCTCTATTCTTGACTCTTTCTGACATTATGATAAATTGCAATTGCTTCAATGACTGAGATTATAGTTTGTTAGTTCCCAATGAAGTTTATGTTCTATACTTGACATTGTGAATAGATTGTTACTTGATCATAAGAAATCATATGACAAAATCTACACATGTTGTTGTTATAAGAATGATCATGATGCCCTCATGTCTGTATTTTATTTTTATCGACACCTCGATCTCTAAACATGTGGGCATATTTTTTGATTTCGGCTTCCGCTTGAGGACAAGCGAGGTCTATGCTTGGGGGAGTTGATATGTCCATTTTGTATCATGCTTTTATATCAATATTTATTGCATTATGGGCTGTTATTACACGTTATGTCACAATACTTATGGCTATTCTCTCTTATTTTACAAGGTTTACCATGAAGAGGGGGAATGCCGGCAGTTGGGATTCTGGCTGGAGAAGGAGCAAATATTGGAAACCTATTCTACACAGCTCCAAAAGTCTCGCAACTCCACGAAAGTCATTTTTGGATTTAATAAGAATTATTGAGTGAAGAAAGCACAAGAGGGGGGCCACACCCTAGCTAGGAGGGTGGGGGCGCGCCCATCCCTACTAGGCGCGCCCCCTGTCTCCTGGGCCCCCTAATGGCCCTCTGGAGCCCATCTTTTTCTATATGAGGTCTTTCGTCCTGGAAAAAATCAAGAGGAAGCTTACGGGATGAAACTCTGCTGCCACGAGGCAGAACCTTGGCGGAACCAATCTAGGGCTCCAGCAGAGCTGTTCTGCCGGGGAAACTTCCCTCCGGGAGAGGGAAATCATCTCCATCGTCATCACCAACGATCCTCTCATAGGGAGGGGGTCAATCTCCATCAACATCTTCACCAGCACCATCTCCTCTCAAAACCCTAGTTCATCTCTTGTATCCAATCTTGTATCAAAACCAAAAATTGGTACCTGTGGGTTGCTAGTAGTGTTGATTACTCCTTGTAGTTGATGCTAATTGGTTTACTTGGTGGAAGATCATATGTTCAGATCCTTAAAGCATATTATTACTCCTCTTATTATGAACATGAATATGCTTTCTGAGTAGTTACGTTTGTTCCTGAGGACATGGGTGAAGTCTTGCTATTAGTAGTCATGTGAATTTGGTATTCGTTCGATATTTTGATGAGATGTATGTTTTCTTTCCTCTAGTGGTGTTATGTGAACGTCGACTACATGACACGCCACCATTATTTGGGCCTAGAGGAAGGTATTGGGAAGTAATAAGTAGATGATGGGTTGCTAGAGTGACAGAAGCTTAAACCCTAGTTTATGCGTTGCTTCGTGATACGTCTCCGTCGTATCTACTTTTCCAAACAGTTTTGCCCTTGTTTTGGACTCTAACTTGTATGATTTGAGTGGAACTAACCCGGACTGATGCTGTTTTCAGCAGAATTGTCATGATGTTGTTTTTTGTGCAGAAAATAAAAGTTCTCGGAATGACCTGAAACTCCACGGAATATCTTAGAATAAATAATAAAAAAATCCTCACCAAAGATGAAGACCAGGGGGCCCACACCCTGTCCACGAGGGTGGCCCCCCTAGGGCATGCCCCCTACCTCGTGGGCCCCCTGGTGGCCCTTTAACGCCAACTCCAACTCCATATATTGGATTTCAGGGATAAAAAACCAGATAGAAGAAATCATCGCATTTTACGATATGGAGCCGCCGCCAAGCCCTAATCTCTCTCGTGAGGGCTGATCTAGAGTCCGTTCAGGGCTCCGGAGAGGGGGATTCATCGCCGTCGTCATCATCAACCATCTTCCATCACCAATTTCATGATGCTCACCGCCGTGCATGAGTAATTCCATCGTAGGCTTGCTGGACGGTGATGGGTTGGATGAGATTTATCATGTAATCGAGTCAGTTTTGTTAGGGTTTGATCCCTAGTATCCACTATGTTATGAGATTGATGTTGCTATGACTTTGCTATGCTTAATGCTTGTCACCAGGGCCCGAGTGCCATGATTTCAGATCTGAACCTATTATGTTTTCATGAATATATGTGAGTTCTTGATCCTATCTTGCAAGTCTATGGTCACCTACTATGTGTTATGATCCGGCAACCCCGAAGTGACAATAATCAGGACCACTCCCGGTGATGACCATAGTTTGAGGAGTTCATGTATTCACTATGTGCTAATGCTTTGTTCCGATTCTCTATTAAAAGGAGGCCTTAATATCCCTTAGTTTCCAATAGGACCCCGCTGCCACGGGAGGGTAGGACAAAAGATGTCATGCAAGTTCTTTTCCATAAGCACGTATGACTATATTCGGAATACATGCCTACATTACATTGATGAACTGGAGCTAGTTCTGTGTCACCCTATGTTATGACTGTTACATGACGAACCACATCCGACATAATTATCCATCACTGATCCGGTGCCTACGAGTTTTCCATATACTGGTTCTCGCTTACTTAATTTTCCGTTGCTACTGTTACAATCACTACAAAAATACCAAAAACGTTACTTTTGTTGTCTTTACTTTTGTTACCGTTACCACCACTATCATATTACTTTGCTACTAAACACTTTGCTGCAGATACTAAGTTTCCAGGTGTGGTTGAATTGACAACTCAGCTGCTAATACTTTAGAATATTCTTTGGCTCCCCTTGTGTCGAATCGATAAATTTGGGTTGAATACTCTACCCTCGAAAAGTGTTGCGATCCCCTATACTTGTGGGTTATCAAGACCTTTTTCTAGCGCCGTTGCCGGGGAGCATAGCTCTATTCTTTGAGTCACTTGGGATTTATATCTGCTGGACACTATGAAGAACTTGAAAGACGCTAAGACAACAATTTATCCCTCAACTACGAGGGGAGGTAAGGAACTGTCATCTAGCTCTGCACTTGATTCACCTTCTGTTATGAGTAAGCTAGCGACACCTAAACCTGCTACTGCTATGAACTCTGATATGTCGCATGTTATTGATGATGCCACTTCTGCTATGCATGATACTGATGATGAAACTACTCCTATGCTTGATACTACTGTGCCCCTTGGGTAATTTCTAGATGAGCAAATTTCTAGGTCTAAATAAAGAGAAATTATTGAATCTGAATATAATGATGAGAGTGATGATGAAAATATGCATGCTATTCCTGAGGGTTATCTTTTTGATGCGGAATCTTCTGCAGCTATTTTTGCTTGCCAGGATAGATACGAACTTAAGTGGTTGCTAGTTAAATGGAGTAAAGAATCTTTTAGAGATAGAATGAGGCCCGACCCTGCTTTTGCTACTTCACCTATTTGTGTTCCTGATAAGGATTATTATGAATTTTATGTTGATCCAAATATAATCACTTTGGTTGAATCTGATCCTTTCTATGGCTATGAATCTGAAACCATTGTGGCACATCTTACTAAGTTAAATGATATAGCAGCCCTGTTTACTAATGATGAGAGATCGCGCTACCTTTATTTACTCAAAATATTTCCGTTCTCCTTAAAGGGTGATGCTAAGATATGGTTTAATTCTCTTGATCCAGGTTGTGTGCATAGTCCCCAGGATATGATTTATTACTTCTCTGCTAAATATTTCCCTGCTCATAAGAAACAAGCTGCTTTGAGGGAAATATACAACTTCATGCAAATTGCAGAAGAGAGTCTCCCACAAGCTTGGGGGAGGCTTCTCAAGTTACTTAATGCTTTGCCTGATCATCCACTTAAGAAACCTGAAATATTTGATATCTTTTATAATGGACTAACCGATGCTTCCAGAGATTACCTGGATAGTTGTGCTGGTTCTCTTTTCAGGGAAAGAACACCGGATGAAGCTGAAATTCTATTGAATAATATGTTGACAAATGAAAATAATTGGGCACCTCCGAGCCAGCTCCTGAGCCAATTCCTGAGCCTATTCCTAAACCAACTCCGAAGAAGAGAGGTGTTCTATTTCTCAGTCCCGAAGATATGCAAGAGGCAAAGAAATCTATGAAAGAAAAAGGTATTAAGGCTGAAGATGTTGAGAATTTACCTCCTATTGAAGAAATATATGGTCTTAATTTACCGCCTGTTGAAGAAGTATATGATCTCAATTCCTTATTCACTGAAGAACCTCCTGATCCCGATATCCCGGCATAGGTAGTAAAGGTAAATTCTCTCTATAGATATGATAAGTTGAAGTCCCTCCTACTAAAATTGCTAGTCAGTGCTTGGATGAGTTTGATGACTTCATGTTTAAGCAAGATGACTTTAATGCTTATTCCGGTAGACAAATTAAACAAGATGCTTATATGATTAAATGCTTGGGTGATTATATGGCTAATATTAGAGGTGAGCTTAAACTTGTTAGCAAACATGCTTCTATGGTTACCTCTCAAGTAGAACAAGTACTTAAATCTCAGAAAGAAGTGCTTGATGAAATGAATAGTAAGAAAAATGATTATGCTATTAGAGTGGCTACTAGAACTGGTAGAATGACTTAGGAACCTTTGTATCCTGAAGGCCACCCTAAGAGAATCAAGCAAGATTCTCAGAGAAGTGATATTGATGTACCTAGTTCTTCTAAAAGCAAGAAAAAGAAAAATGATAGGACTTTGCAAACTTCCACTGAACCTATTGCTGAACCACCTGAGAATCCAAATGATATTTCCATGTCTGATGCTAAACACAATCTGGTAATGAACATGAACCTAGTGATAATGTTAATGATGATGTTCATGACAATGCTCAACCTAGTAATGATAATGATGTAGAAGTTGAACCTGCTGTTGATCTTGATAACCCACAATCAAAGAATCAACGTTGTGATAAAAGAGACTTCGTTGCTAGGAAACATGGTAAAGAAAGGGAACCATGGGTTCAGAAACCCATGCCTTTTCCTCCGAAACCATCCAAGAAAAAGGATGATGAGGATTTTGAGCGCTTTGTTGAAATGATTAGACCCATCTTTTTGCGTATGCAATTAACTGATGTGCTCAAAACAAATCCTTATGCTAAGTATATGAAGGATATTATTACTAATAAAAGAAAGATACCGAAAGATGAAATTTCCACCATGCTTGCTAATTATACGTTTAAAGGTGGAATACCAAAGAAACTTGGAGATCCCGGAGTACCTACTATACCATGCTCCATTAAGAGAAATTATGTTAAAACTGCTTTATGTGATCTTGGAGCCGGTGTTAGTGTTATGCCTCTCTCTTTATATCGTAGACTTGACTTGAATAAGTTGACACCTACTGAAATATCTTTGCAAATGGCTGATAAATCAACTGCTATACCTGTCGGTATTTGTGAGGATGTGCCTGTTGTGGTTGCAAACGTCACTATTTTAACAGACTTTGTTATTCTTGATATTCCTGAGGATGATAGTATGTCTATTATTCTTGGAAGACCTTTCCTGAATACTGCAGGGGCTGTTATTGATTGCAACAAAGGCAATGTCACTTTTCATGTTAATGGTAACGAGCACACGGTACACTTTCTGAGGAAACAACCTCAAGTCTATAGTATCAACTCTATTGGGAAAATTCCATCAATTATATTTGGAGGTTTTGAATTTCCTCTCCCTACTGTCAAGAAAAAGTATGATATTCTTATTGTTCGGGATTTTCATATCCCCGTTGAGGTAACTTAGTGTCATTCGAAATTTCTCCGGTTCCGTGATTATTCAGAATGAGTTTGTTAACAAGACTTGATCAACCTTGTTAGTGGGTTCATTTTGATGATCACGAGATGGATGAAACTAGAAGCACAACCTTCTGTACCCTCTTTATATTTTATGTTATTTAGTAGAAATAAAGTAAAATAGTATTTTCTGTTTGTCTCCTGACTTATCCGTGCAATATAAAAATATCCCGAAAATAAAAGTCCTTGGAATGCCATGCCAATTTAATATGATTTTTTCGGGAATATTTGAGGATTTACTGTGCAAAAATCACCGCGAGGGGAGCTGTCACCTGGTCATGAGGGTGGAGGGCGCACCCTACCCCCCTGGGCGCGCCCCCTGCCTCGTGGGCCCACGGTGGCCCTCCTCCACTTATCCCTGCACCCATCTTCTTCCTCTGCCTCACATAAACACGAAAAACCAACTCAAGCACGAGTTCCAGCCCCGGTTGCTGTGATTTTTGATCTCCTTGCTCAAAGCACCTCTCACAAAACTGCTTGGGAAGATTGTTCCTTGAAATAATGAAGAGACTTTTGAGGGGCTCGTCGAGCCGAAGCTCGAAGGAAAAACAAAAGCAAGAAGAACAGAAGCCCAAATTTAATCTGCCTCGCACCGCGGAGGTCCGGCCATGTGAATGGCCTTCCGATGACTTCTTGAGGAGAGCCGGGATTTATGAAGATTTCTATTTATTAATTGAGAATGCTGGCCTCACCGACTTCCTCCGCGACCAACGTCATCAGTACCTCTTACTCACAAATACTTTTGTGCAAAACTTCTACTTTTTCCCTAAGAATTCACCTCCATCAGTAGAGTTTCATTTATATGACGTTGTTAAGAGGATGCCATTAGCTGAATTTTGCGAGGTTTGCAAAATACCCTTTGAGGGCACCTTGGATGAACCACACCGTAACGAAGTAGAAGCTTTTATTAACACTATCACGGTGGGAGAAACCAGGAAGGTTTCTGATGCAAGAATCACTAGCATACATTTTCCTGTTTTACGCTACTTTGCCTTATTTGCTAGTCGTTGCTTGATTGGTCGCGGGAAGTGTCGAAACCTTACTGTTCCTGATGTTATCATTTTGTTCCATGGTTTATACCGCAATAACTCTGTTAGTATGGGTGGAATTGTTGCTAGACGGTTAAGTTTGAACCGTACTAAGGGCCCCATCTTTGGATGCATTTATGCTTCATGCCTAGCTGAATATTTTGAAATACCTATTAGGCATGAGGAGAAAGAGGAAACATCATTGCCCCGTGCTTATTTAGATTATAAGAGCATGCTAGCGCATGACTTTCTTGTTAAGAGTCGTGAAGGGGAGCTCAAATATAAATTGTACTTTGATAAACATCACCCTCAGACTATTGCTTTGCCTGCTCCCTCTTTGTTTAACTTGTCTGTAGGTCCTCACATCGTTCCGTGGACGGCCATTCAAGCCTATCGAAATCCTGCACCCGCCCCGGAACCGGAGCCACAAGATGAGCCTCCACGATAGTCTGTTTATTCTTGGGATCCAGAGGTGGTTGCCAGCCAGTGGCAGTCAGAGTCTTCTTCATCGCAGTATGACCCCAGCTTCACCTACGGGTATCCGCCAGGCTATCCCTGGCAATAGACCAACTTAGGCCAAAAGCTTAAGCTTGGGGGAGTACGTATTTCCCACCGACATTATATTCATGTTCACACACACTCGTTGCTAGATGTCAGTGCTCATACTCTTTCACTGTAATATCCATGCTAGTTTACTTTCTTTTTCCTGCTTTCTTTTTGTGTGTTTAATAAACCTTTAGAAAAACAAAAAAAAAATAGTAGTAGTTTATTTCTTTGCTGTAGTGACTAAAAAGAAAACCCAAAAAGATTTCCCGTTCTTCTTTTGCTTGTTGGGAGCTTTCCCGTGTAAATAGTTTTTATTTCTTTTCTTTTCTTTGGGGGTCAGTAGGAGAAGACCATGATTAAATTGTTGAAGTGGCTCTTATATGCATGATTGTTTATAAACTTAGAGCCCATATTACTTGTCTTCTCCTATTTATTGAAGGCTTGCAGATTCCAGCTTAGTCCAATGCACGTGCACTCTTATTATTATTCACATTTTTCGGTCGTGCAAGTGAAAGGCAATAATGATGATATATGATGGACTTATTGGGATGAAAAAGCTGGTATGAACTCGACCTCTCTTGTTTTTGTAAATATGATGATTCATCATTCCTGAGTTAGCTATTATCAGGTAAACATATTTGCAATGACATTTAGAGATTATAGTTGCTTGTGCCATGCTTGATTAGCTATGAGTTATAATGGTTTACCTTGCGTGCCAACATGCTATTAGAATGATTATGATGTGGTGTGATGGGATGGTATCCTCCTTTAAATGAATTGAGTGACTAGACTTGGCACATGTTCACGCATGTAGTTGAATCAAATCAACATAGCCTTCATGATATTTATGTTCATGGTAGATTATATCCTACTCATGCTTGTATTCGATGTAAATTAATTTTAATGCATGTTTACGACTGTTGTCGCTCTCCCTGTTGGTCGCTTCCCAGTCTTTTGCTAGCCTTCACCTGTACTAAGCGGGAATACTGCTTGAGCATTGAAACTCCTTAAACCCTAAAGTTGTTCCATATGAGTCCACTATACCTACCTATATGCGGTATTTACCTGCCGTTCCAAGTAGATTTGTATGTGCCAAACTCCAAATCTTCAAATAAAATTCTGTTTTGTATGCTCGAGCAACTCATGTTTCAACTAGGGCTGCCCTTATCTTCCATGTTAGGCAGTTATTCTCAAGAGGAGTGGACTCCGCTCCTCATTCACGAGAAGATGGCTGGTCACCAGGATGCCCAGTCCCATGCGTTATGCAAACTAAATCAAAATAATTGCCAACAAAACTTCCCCTGGGAACCGTTGAATGTTGGAGGCACTCGTTGTTTCGAGCAAGCCATGGATTAATGCCTATGGAGGATGGGGAGTATAAACTTTACCATTCAGTTTGGGAACCGCCTATAATTTGTTTAGCATGGAAGATATTGTCATCTCATAGTTGTTGCATTGACATCAAAAGTATGCCGCTCAAAATGTTATTCAATCTCTATTTTAAAATCGAGCTCTGGCACCTCTACAAATCCCTGCTTCCCCCTGCGAAGGGCCTATCTATTTACTTTTATGTTGAGTCATCACCCTTCTTATTAAAAAGCACCCGCTAGAGAGCACACTGTCATTTGCATTCATTATAATTGGTTTACATTGGGTATGACTTGACTGGATCTCTTTTTACCATGAATTACAATGTTTAGTTAGTCCTTGATCTTTAAAGGTGCTCTGCATTTATGTTTTGCGGTTTCAAAAAGGGCTAGCGAGATACCATTTTGTTATATCATGTTATGATTATTTTGAGAAAGTGTTATCATCCGAGTTTTGTTATTATATCTCGCTAGCTGATTATGCTATTGATATGAGTAATTGTGAGAACTTTGTGTTATTGTTAGTATGGTTAGTTCATAATATTTGCTGAAACTTGAATGCTGGCTTTTCATGTTACAACAACAAGAGCAAACAGAGTTTGTAAAAGTTTTTCTTTTTCTCTTTCAGTTTGTCAACTGAATTGCTTGAGGACAAGCAAGGGTTTAAGCTTGGGGGAGTTGATACGTCTCTGTCATATCTACTTTTCCAAACACTTTTGCCCTTGTTTTGGACTCTAACTTGTATGATTTGAATGGAACTAACCCGGACTGACGCTGTTTTCAGCAGAATTGCCATGATGTTGTTCTTTATGCAGAAAATAAAAGTTATCGGAATGAACTGAAACTCCACGGAATATCTTACAATAAATAAAAAAAATCCTCGCCAAAGATGAAGACCAAGGGGCCCACACCCTATCCACGAGGGTGGGGGGCGCCCTCCCCCCCAGGGCGCGCCCCCTACCTCGTGGGCCCCCTGGTGGCCCTCCGACGCCAACTCCAATTCCATATATTGGCTTTCGGGGAGAAAAAACCCAGAGAGAAGAAACCATCACGTTTTACGATAAGGAGCCACCGCGAAGCCCTAATCTCTCTCGGGAGGGATGATCTGGAGTCCGTTCGGGGCTCTGGAGAGGGGGATTCATCGCTGTTGTCATCATCAACCATCCTCCATTACCAATTTCATGATGCTCACCACCGTGGGTGAGTAATTCCATCGTAGGCTTGCTGGACGGTGATGGGTTGGATGAGATTTATCATGTATTCGAGTCAGTTTTGTTAGGGTTTGATCCCTAGTATCCACTATGTTCTGAGATTGATGTTGCTATGACTTTGCTATGCTTAATGCTTGTCACTAGGGCCCGAGTGCCATGATTTCAGATCTGAACCTATTATGTTTTCATGAATATATGTGAGTTCTTGATCCTATCTTGCAAGTCTATAGTGACCTACTATGTGTTATGATCCGGCAACCCCGAAGTGACAATAATCGGGACCACTCCTGATGATGACCATAGTTTGAGGAGTTCATGTATTCACTATGTGCTAATGCTTTGTTCCGGTTCTCTATTAAAAGGAGGCCTTAATATCCCTTAGTTTCCAATAGGACCCCGCTGCCACGGGAGGGTAGGACAAAAGATGTCATGCAAGTTCTTTTCCATAAGCACGTATGACTATATTCGGAATACATGCCTACATTACATTGATGAACTGGAGCTAGTTCTTTGTCACCCTATGTTATGACTGTTACATGACGAACCACATCCGACATAATTATCCATCACTAATTCGGTGCCTACGAGTTTTCCAAATACTTGTTCTCGCTTACTTACTTTTCCGTTGCTACTGTTACAATCACTACAAAAATACCAAAAATGTTACTTTTATTGTCTTTACTTTTGTTACCGTTACCACCACTATCATATTACTTTGCTACTAAACACTTTGCTACAGATACTAAGTTTCCAAGTGTGGTTGAATTGACAACTCAGCTGCTAATACTTGAGAATATTCTTTGGCTCCCCTTGTGTCGAATCAATAAATATGGGTTGAATACTCTACCCTCGAAAACTGCTGCGATCCCTATACTTGTGGGTTATCACTTCTTAAGGGGCTAATTTGGATCCATATGTCTAATGTTATGGTTAGGTTTACCTTAATACTTATTTTGTAGTTGTGGATGCTTTCAAGAGGGGTCAATCATAAGTGGGATGCTTGTCCAAGTAAGGGTAGTACCCAAGCACCGGTCCACCCACATATCCAATTATCAAAGTACCGAACGTGAATCATATGAGCATGATGAAAACTAGCTTGACGATAATTCCCATGTGTCCTCGGGAGCTCTTTTCTCATTATAAGAAATTGTCCAGGCTTGTCCTTTGCTACAAAAAGGATTGGGCCACCTTGCTGCACTTTATTTACTTTCATTGATTGTTACTCGTTACTCTTTATCTTATCACAAAACTATCTGTTACCTACAGTTTCAGTGCTTGCAGAGAAAACCTTACTGAAAACCGCTTTTCATTTCTTTCTGCTCCTCGTTGGGTTCACACTCTTACTTATCGAAAGGGCTATGATAGATCCCCTACAGTTGTGGGTCATCAACAGGAAGCAGGTGGCGAGCAGGGCCATACCCGGCAACAAGCCATGCCGAGGAAACCTGCGAGGCCCTAGGCAAGCTCCTTGCCGGGGCGGCCTGCCAAGAAACCAACAAGGCCACCACTCCAACACAATGATAGGCTTGCCAGCTAAGTAGGCACATGCGTGGCGGCATGCAGATCTTCATAGAAGCCTACCATGTCGCCAACACAACAGTTGGTTGGCTAGCGTGGCGCTGCATGCCTCGTCGGCCCGGACGCATGGTGAGGCAAAGAGGAGCGGCGGAGGATGAGATGGCCTCTGTTTCCGTCCCCAATAAATCGAGATGACACGTAGGCAACACATTAAATGCGCTTGTCCTACGTTGATCGAGAGATAAGCTCGTACCACTGTAGCTTGCCACCTCCTGTGTGCCACTGTGGCAACCCCTTTGTGTATAAAAGGAGGCCCAAGGCGCATAGAGAGAGGATTCGGACTTTTGGACAAAGCACGCATCGTTGCTAGTTCAAGAGCTCAAGAACACACATGTAACCAGATAAAGAGGGACTAGGGTACTACGCATCTTCACGGCCCGAACCTGGATAAAAATTCTCTTTGTGCTAACGGCTCGACCTGCTCTTCGTGCAACTAATCCCCCGCCGAACGTAGAAGGGATCCTTGTGACCCCATAGGTGATCGGTTTCCCTGACATCTTTGGCGCGCCAGGTAGGGGGTGCTTTAGTTGTGAGAATCTGGTCTATAGTTAGTACAGTAGCTCCTTCATCGCCATTGCTCCGAAGAAGAAGACGGCTTTGGCGATCGGCCCGATCGGGGCCGCCCCGCCCGCACCCACGCGAATAGGCGACAGGGCGGGCGCTAGTGGCGGAGGAGATCGAGATCATCCACATCATCCGAATACAAGAAGCCAGGCCGCCGGCGTCCTCCACAGCAGCGATGGAGGTTGGCATGCCGTCATGCCCAAGGATGGAGTTGTGCCGCCTGTGGGTGGTGCGGGGACCTCCAAGGGCAGAAGATTGATCTCGCCGACGCGCGTATCGCGGTCTCCTCAGCTCGTGTGCGACGAACCGCGCCGTGATGTTGAGGACCCCGGGCATCGCCACAGCGAGAGCCCTCAGCATCACTCTCACGACACACAAGGACGACATGCACGCCATGATGCAGGCGAAAAGGGCGCGCGGCCGTGGAATCGTGATTGGACTCCTTCTAACATCGTTAGAAGTCTGAGTTCCTCCCATTCCTCACGCCTGTCGCTGCCACCCATGTGAGCGGAAGCACTATCGCGGGCGCAACTGCTCGTCGACTTTCCTCCTGCCCCGGAGAAGCAAGAAGAGTGGAGGGTTGCTATCCAAAGCCTTATTGGCCATGCCAATAGGGATGGCCACCGAGGAGCAAGCCCCTCACGGCGCCGAAATGACGAACCGACACGTGCAGGAAGTGGAAGGGTTGAGGGCACCGCAACCACGGTGCACTCCCCTCCGCCCCGGTTGGCCCGTCGGGGCGACGCCCGGGACAAGGTGTCACGGTGTCATCAGATCCACAGACGCGCCATGACCAACGGCAAGTTCTTCGAGAGCGCCTCAAGGAGGACGCCTGGACTACTACCGAGTTGCGACGAGAAGCACGTCACTAGTCTGACAGGCGTGTTGGGCCCACTAAGTACAGGCATACACCGGGTGTCAGTGTCAAAACCGGCGGATCTCGGGTAGGGGGTCCCGAACTGTGCGTCTAAGGCTAATGGTAACAGGAGTCAGGGGACACAATGTTTACCTAGGTTCGGGCCCTCTCGATGGAGGTAATACCCTACTTCCTGATTGATTGATCTTGATGATATGAGTATTACAAGAGTTGATCTACCACGAGATCATAGAGGCTATACCCTAGAAGCTATCCTATGGTTATTGTCGTGGAAATATCACGTCAAATGTCCTTGTGTAAGGACTTAGTTTTGGAGTCATCGCGACGGGTTAGCTTAAAGGGGTTAAACCGGACAAAGGACACGAGGGATTTTATACTAGTTCGGCCCCTTCGATGAAGATAAAGGCCTACGCCTACTTGTGATGGGATTATTGGGGTCTCGCTAACCAGGGAGCTAAACAAGCTATGCATGGCTATCGAGTTGTTGTTTCTTGTTCCTGAACCGCCGCCCCTTATATACCCCGGGTTGACGCCCGGCCGGTTTACAGAGTCCCGAGGCCGACTCATACAAGTGTTCGGCTCGGTCTCTCCCTTCCTTATCTTACAACACAAGTTACATGACTGTGGCGGTTTACCACTATGGGCCCTAATCCGCGTTTGGGCTCCGGGCCTCTAGGTTTCATAGTAAAGCGCCATCTTCTGAGTCTTCGTGGGCTTCAATATAGTTGAGGGTGAACCGGCCCCTCCTGGGCGGTTTACACTCAATAGTTATATCCCCAACATTAGGCCCTAGTGATTTGAACCCGTTTATGTCAATCTTCAACACTTAGAAAAAACTTGTGAACATCTTCCTTCATTTCTCATAAACTGCCATGATGTCTTCCCTTTATAAATCTTGTTAAACCGCCGTGACGTCATCCTCCGGACACAGCAACGGGTCATCATGGCATCACCTCTTTAAAAAAATGAATAAAAAGATTCCCTTCATTTAATGTCATCCCGGAAATCAAGGCGACATCTGCGCCACTCGCCGTTTTGGCCCCCTCGATTCTCGCGCCTGTCACTTATCCCCTTGCCCTGTTATAAATAAGCCCGACAGGTACTTTCATTTTCTTCCCTTTCTCATCTTCTTCCTCGCGACCCGAAGAACCCCAGCGCCGGCGCCGCCGTCGACCTTCGAATCTGCACCGACCAAGGCCGTTGCATCAAACTGTTTGTTCCTGAAACCCTGCCGTGCTCTTCCGCTGCCGAGTGGCTCTGGTAAGTTCATGTCCCGTAACCCTAGATCTCCATTAGGGTTTTCGAGTTCATCCATGTCGCCGTTCCTCAGTTCTTCCGCAGCTTTCTCTTTAGTCCATTTACCAAGGATATATATATGCGTCTGCTAGTTTTGAGTCGCGGCTAGATTCATTTTTATAGTCCACCATCCCGCGGCTTCTTGCTGCTCCTGACAGACTGCGTCTAGATCTTCACTGTTCCTCTTAGCGCCATTGTAGGGTTCAGTAAAATTTTCTTTAGTTATCCACGGTAGATCCAAAATTGTACTGTGCTATTGTGAAACCTGTTTTTGTAACACTTAGTAAATTTTGAACCCTGGTCCTTCTGCCTACGGGCGGTTTAACCTGTGATAACCAACCCGCCATATATCATTAGCCCTCTCTTAAATCGCCAACTGAACTTGAACGTCAATTTGCCGGTTTAACACTGAATAGTACGCTTAAACCGTTAAATTGTAAACCGGCCTTTATTTGTCCTTTCACAGTTTTCCTTCCGGGATGGCCAAACAATTCTCTGCCTGCAATTGGGTTCCATCCAAGATCACTGAAACACAAATTAATGGATATGTCACCACTGGCGCTTTAGCTTCAAAAAGGGTCCTTAATTGGCGTGTTCCGGGCTCTGAATGCCCACCTGAACCTCAAGATGGAGAAGTGATTGTATTTATGCAACACTTAGACCGGGGATTCATCCCACCCGGATCAAAATTCTTCCGGGATGTCCTCGCAAGCTTCCAACTCCATCCACAAGATATTGGACCGAACTCCGTGTCCAATATATGCAACTTTCAAGTATTCTGCGAAGTCTACCTTCAAGAAGAACCATCTGTGGAGTTGTTCCGGGATTTCTTTCATTTGAACCGCCGTACGGAGTTCTCTGATGGTCCCAACACAAAACTTGGTGGCATTTCAATTCAGAAAAGGAAAGAAGTTGATTTCCCTGATGCAAAACATCATAGTCATCCTAAAGATTGGAACCAAACTTGGTTTTATTGCCGGAATACTGCTCCTGGCGGAGAAAATCCTTTGTCGGGTTACCGCCCTCAACGGCTTAGCAACGGTCACCCATTACCTTCACGTTTATCCGCCGCAGAACGAAAAACTTTTGCTCCTCAAATCACCAAGCTCCGGGCTCTCATGGCCAATGGTTTGACTAGTATTGATCTCGTCCGCTGTTGGGTTTCCTGGGGTATTCAGCCTTTAAGCCGCTGTCCCGGATTGATGCATGAATACACTGGCAACGTCAAAGATCCTCAACGATATCATGAAGTGGTAATGACAGACCTTGAAGTTACTGAGTCTGTGAAGAAGATGCTTGACGAAACAATCTCTGCCTGCAGCCAAACCGGGTTGCCACCATTTTGCGTCACCAACAAACCGACGGCGGTAAATTTGACTTAATGCTCATAGTTTTGCCTGTGCCTTAATAATGTGCTAATACTCTTTTCCTTTAATTTTTACAGGCCGACAGCTCTTTCTGGAAACGGACTAAACCGGCGAGGGCTCGTGCAAAGACCAAAGCCACCAAGAAAGCAGGCAAGAAGAAAATCACCGAGTCTTCTAATCCGCCAGAGGAGGTTGATGAATCAGATCCAGAGGTAGAACTTGATTCACTTGGTTCTCTTTTCATATACCTTATTGACAATGATTATTCCTAGGATGACACTGAGGCCAGCCGCGCAGACCACATTGAGGTAATCACTCTTTCTTCCAACTCTGATCTTGTGCCGGTTCAAAGAGTTCGTCGTACAGTTCGGAAAGTAAAACACTCTCACCCTCTTGCTCATTTGGATCCAAAATTTTCTTTAAAGACACAGCAAGCTAAAGAGCGTCGCACAACCTGGCGCAGTGGCCAGCAGATTACCTCTTCCGGTTTACCGGATACGCCAAACCGGAAACGTCGCCGAGAGGTTACTTATTCTCCTAAAAAACTTTATCCTTTGAAGGGTTTCTTCAGAGACCCACTTAATCCGTCTGATCCCAATTACCAGGAATCTTCCAACTCGTCTGGCAGTTCATCAACCACTCAGCTGCCTCCCCTTAAGACCGTCCCTGGGTAAGTATATTATGATTCATGTTTTCCCTTCATAGTTTAGTTTACCGTGCTAATCATTGTTGTGATGTTACAGTGACAAAGCTCGCCTGAGCGAAAAGGCTAAAACCAGTGCTCCCATTGGTGAAGTGGAAACGGAGAAGGCTGCTGAGGACACCGCTAGAAATGCCGATGTTATGGATGATTCCATCCCGCAAGATGCAAGCACTGAGGCTAATCCGCCGGACGCTGACCCGGCAATCCATACTGATCCGTCGAGCCCTCGTACTACCACTCCACCAAGTCCAGCTGCTGATCCGCCAAGCCCGGCTGCTAACCCGCCAAGTCCAGACAGGGGTGCCAACAATCCACCAAGCCCACCAAGAAATGATGACGATGCTGTTGTAATTACTGGCATGGGTCACACCAGTCCTGGCAATCCGGTTATCTTGGCCAAACATACTGCTAAGGAGGAATTCGCCGCTATGGGCAAAGGGAAGGGGAAGGCAGACTTATCCCACTTTGTCAATCTTAGCGTTGAAGAGCTTCATTCCGGTTACTTAAACCTCCTGTACACCAGCCATTACTTGGAAGCCGGTTTGGTAAATCTGATGAAGGAGCATTATGAGGTATGAACACTTTGAATTTTCATTCTGTATATCTTCTCCATTGTATCCCCCAAGGGCCGGTTTGTCTTCTTAAAGACAAACCGGGACTTTGATATATAAAAAATTTCCATGCAGTAGCAACCAGGGGCCGGTTTGTCTTTTTGAAGACAAACCAGAACTGTCTTGTCCTTGTTTCATTGCCTTTCCTTATGAATGATCAAATGTGCATTAGCCCCCAAGTGCCAAGCTTAATATTTGGATTGAGCCTTGGGACTTTAAAAAATATCCACTGTAAAAAGCAATCCACATTAGCCCCCAAGTGCCAAGTGTATAACTTGTTTTGTGATTGGGACTTCAAGAAATATATAACTTGTTGTGACTTGTGCAGGCTGACATGAAGACGAAAGAGTCCCAAACCGCCGATCTTCAAGAAATCCTTAAGTTGCAGCAATAAGATACTTCCAAAGCCAAAGAAGAGCTCAAAGGTGCCTTGTCAGCCATGGAGCAACTTAAAGAGGGCTTCAAAACTGAACGCACCAACTGGGGGACTGAAAAGGCTGCGTTATTGAAGCGGGCAGAAGATGCTGAAACGGCCCTTAAACCGGTTGAAGAAGAACTGGCGGGTCTCAAGCATCAAGTGAATTCCATGACGGCTGCCGTGTTTGGTAAGTATCTTAAAACACATGTTCTGTAATATTATCAACTCTGCCGGTTTAACTTGAATTTTCTTGAACCGTTGCAGGCTAACGCATTACCCATCTGGGAACAAATATGCGGATGAAACTGAAGGCGACTTATACCCTGATTGAACAACTGTATACCGGAGCACAACGGGTTATCTTTGTAGCCTCTTATAATAAACCGGCACCAACATTGATCAAGGACACTTTAGCAAGATTATCCATGACACCGGCTCAGATAGAAGAGGTGAAGCGGTCTGCTGCCAGGGCTGGCGCTTTATTGGCACTGACCCGGGCCAAAGCATGGATATCTGACTTGGATCCGGTTGACATCGCCAAGGGATTTCCAGATGAACAGGCAGACGGATCAGCATTTGACAATGACACACTCAAAGCTCTGACAAAGGAGATGCGTCCACTATCAAGTCAACTAGCGGCAGAAGCTAACCTGACTGTTCATCGGTCTTGAGAACCATCGAGTTGACACGACTATGACAGAGACTCAAAACCTTATCCCGCCAATTCGTAAGCACACTTACGCCCCTGATGTTGATCCGTCCGATCTGATAGATGAAGAAGTTGTATTTCAGGCATTAACCCGGATTGATTGGACCACCTTTGACTTCCAGCCTCTGGGTGGAGAGGAGGAGGTTGAACCGGTGCCTGAAGATCCTTCCACTTCACGTCGTCCCGGCAACGAGTCTTAATCCGGCCTTTGTGTTTCCGTGACAAACTTTTGTTATGCAAGAACAATCAGCTTTTTGGGCCTCAAAGTGCCCTGTAATAGGCTAGTAAAAACTCTTTGATTGGTTATGCTGATGCACGACTTGTGTTGAACCGTCATAACACATGAAATGTTTGCTTATGCTGTGATAACGCGACTCTGAAGCCTGCATAAAGAAAGTTTGTCCTGGCGGTTTACCGCTGGACAGGTCATAATACCCAAGATAAAGGCTGATTGATAATCAAACCTTTAAGAAATATGAAATAAACTCATACCTGTGATGTGATATCACTTTAGTTGGTTTACCAACTTTGATTGTAATAAGGGTGAAAACCCAAATCTTGAATTTTGTATAACTTCATCATGTACTAATGATGTATAAGAAGTCATGCCGAGTTACGATGAACACCAGATAACAAAAACTGGCGACAAGTAGTCAAAGCCAGGCCCGGTTAATAAACTCCGGTTTATTGATAAGGCTCGTCAACGTTTAGTTGAGATTCAAGCCGGGTTAACAAACACCGGGTTAATATGATGACTGAAAAGCCATACCAGATCAAAGATACCGGTTTAACACAAAAGTCATCAAAAGAAAAATAGTGACAAGTGCAAATAAAACCGTGTAGTCGAGGCTTTTCGAGGGCTGCCAGGCCCAAATTCGAGGCTTTTCATGGGCTGCCAGGCCGCTGAGTTAAACCATTTGACAAAGCCTTTTAAGATGGGCCTCCAACTTACCAATCACCGTTTTAACTTTGACAAGTTCAGGGTCTGAATGAGAGTAACTGTCAAACGTTCGGAGGGTCGTGCCAGGATTACCTGGATAGGAGTGGCTTACTTGATGAAGGCAGGTTAACCTAGGGTTTTAGGTAAATATACCAGGATTCCAAGCCGTGGGTCGATACCCAGCTACAAGGGTCCTTTCAAACTCTTTGTTACTTTACACAAAGAGCCCCCAAGTAACGTGATGAGTTGTGCTCATTGGGTGCCTATGTTTGAGCCGTGCATAGCATCCAGACTCTCTTTGGCCCCTTGGGTATGAAGCTCCCAAGCTGTATGGTAGCATGATAGCCGGTTTAACAGGTAGTACTTCGCTTTGTTAGCTTAAGCCAAAATGTAACTCAAAGGATATTTGAGAAAAAACAGTAGAGGCACTGCTTATAGCAAGGATGCCGGTTTATTTTATTGATCATAATATATACATTGTCGAAATATGTACATAAGAAAAGCCTATGGCTCAGGTGTAGTAAGGCCGTAGGAGAGCTATGTTCCATGGCCGCCGGGTCTCCTCCTCAGAGGTGCGTGAGTTGTCTTGAACGTCAATGAGGTAGTATGATCCGTTGTGCAGATTTTTGCTGACCACAAAGGGTCCTTCCCAAGGTGGGGATAACTTGTGCATGTCGGTCTGATCCTGGATGAGCCGGAGCACCAAATCGCCTTCTTGAATGGTTCTTGTCCTAACTCGGCGGCTATGATAACGTCGCGGGTCTTGCTGGTAAACCGCCGAATGGGCTAAAGCCATATCTCGTTTTTCATCTAACAGGTCCAACGCCTCCTGGCGTGCTTGATCATTGTCTGCTTCAACATAATTAGCAACCCAGGGCGAATCGTGACGAATATCACTTGGGAGAACCGCCTCTGCCCCGTACACCATGAAGAAAGGCATGTAACCCGTCGATCTGTTGGGGTGGTGTTGATGCTCATAATACATAAGGTAATTCTTCCACCCAACAACCCGGCGTCCGCTTTAAAGGGACCATAAGCCGGGGTTTAATCCCCTTCAAGATTTCTTGATTAGCTCTCTCCGCTTGACCATTTGTCTGGGGGTGCGACACGGATGCTAAGTCAAGCCAGATGTGTTCTCTCTGACAAAAATCTTCCATCTCACCCTAAGAGAGGTTTGTGCCATTATCCGTGATGATGTTGTGTGGAAAGCCAAAGCGGAAGATAATCTTTTTGAGAAATTGAACCGCTGTAGCCGCATCACACTTGCTAACAGGCTCTGCTTCAACCCACTTGGTAAACTTATCAACCGCCACCAGCAGGTGGGTCTTCTTATCCTTGGAGCGTTTAAAGGGGCCCACCATGTCAAGCCCCCAAGTGGCAAATGGCCAAGTGATGGGAATCATCCTTAATTCTTGAGTCGGAACGTGAGCTCTGCGTGAAAACTTTTGACAAGCGTCACATCGCTTTACCAGATCCTACGCATCAGCATGAGCTGTCAACCAGTAGAACCCATGACGAAAGGCTTTTGCAACCAAGGACTTTGAACCGGCATGATGACCACAATCCCCTTCATGAATTTCCCGTAGGATCTCTTGGCCCTCTTCCGGAGAAACACAACGCTGAAATACGCCTGAAACGCTGCAGGGGTGTAACTCGCCATTGTGAATAACCATGGACTTGGATCGCCGGACTATCTGCCGGGCCAAGACTTCATCATCTGGTAACTCGCCTCGGTTCATATACGCCAGATATGGAACCCTCCAATCCGGCACAATGTGTAAAGCGGCAACCAATTGAGCCTCCGGATCAGGAACAGCCAAATCCTCCTCTGTAGGCAACTTAACAGACGGGTTATGCAATATATCTAAAAAGGTATTGGGAGGTACCGGTTTACACTGAGATCCAAGCCGGCTTAAAGCGTCTGCTGCTTCGTTTTTGCGCCGATCGATATGCTCAACCTGATACCCTTTGAAATGACCCGCCACATTATCCACTTCACGTCTGTAAGCCGCCATGAGTGGATCCTTAGAATCCCAAGTGCCAGAAACTTGCTGAGCCACCAGATCAGAGTCTCCAAAGCATCGTACCCAGCTTAAATTCATCTCCTTGGCCACTCGGAGCCCATGGAGCAAAGCCTCGTACTCAGCTGCATTGTTAGTACAGGGGAACATTAAACGGAGGACATAACGTATTTTATCACCTCGAGGGGAAGTAAGGACAACTCCAGCCCCCGAGCCCTCCAATTGCTTGGATCCGTCAAAGTGAATCGTCTAGTATGTATTATCTGGTTTGTCCTCTGGTGCTTGTAACTCGGTCCAGTCATTGATGAAATCCACAAGTGCTTGAGATTTTCTGGCTATTCGAGGCACATACTTCAAACCATGTGGACCAAGTTCAATTGCCCATTTTGCAACCCGACCAGTTGCTTCCCTGTTCTGAATTATATCACCCAACGGAGCTGAACTGACAACCGTAATGGGATGGCCCTGGAAATACTATTTGAGCTTCCGACTTGCCAAAAAAACCCCATATACTAGCTTCTGCCAATGCGGATATCGCTGCTTTGACTCGATAAGCACCTCACTAATATAATAAACCGGCCATTGAACCGGGTACTCCTTACCGGCCTCCTTGTGCTCCACCACAATTTCCACACTGACAGCACGGGCATTAGCAGCCACGTACAACAATAAAGGCTCCCTGTCAATCGGAGCAGCAAGGATGGGCGGTTCGGCCAACTGCCGCTTCAAGTCTTCAAACGCCGCATTAGCCGCATCACTCCAGACAAAGGTGTCTGTTTTCTTCAACATCTGATATAGAGGGATCGCCTTCTCTCCCAAACGGCTGATAAAACGGCTTAGGGCTGCAATCCGACCTGCTAGACGCTGAACATCATTGATGCATGCCGGTTTAGCCAAAGATGTAATCGCTTTGATCTTCTCCGGATTAGCATCAATGCCTCTGTTGGACACCAGAAAGCCTAGAAGCTTGCCTGCCGGAACACCAAAGACACATTTGTACGGATTGAGCATCATCTTGTAAACCTGCAGATTGTCAAAGGTCTCTTTGAGGTCATCTATCAATGTCTCCTTCTTCCTGGACTTTACCACAATGTCATCAACATAGGCATGAACATTACGCCCAATCTGAGTGTGTAGACAATTCTGCACACAACGCTGATAAGTTGCCTGGGCACTCTTGGGCCCAAAGGGTATAGAAACATAGTAGAAGGCTCCAAAGGGAGTGATGAAGGCAGTCTTCTCCTGGTCCTTAACTGCCATTTTGATCTGATGATATCCTGAATAAGCATCCAAGAAACTCAAACGCTCACAACCCGTTGTTGCATCAATGATCTGATGAATACGTGGGAGAGCAAAAGGATCAGCCAGACAAGCTTTGTTCAAATCTATGTAGTCCACACACATGCGCCAAGTGCCATTTTTCTTAAGAACAAGCACCGGATTAGCCAACCACTCAGGGTGAAACACTTCAACGATAAACCCAGCAGCCAACAGCCGAGCTACCTCTTCACCAATTGCCTTGCGTCTTTCCTCATTAAAGCGTGAAGAAATTGCTTGACCGGTTTAAACTTCAGATCAATATTGAGAGTGTGCTCACTGAGTTCCCTCGCTACACCTGGCATGTCGGAAGGCTTCCATGCAAAAATGTCCCGGTTCTCACGGATGAACTCGATGAGCGCGCTTTCCTATTTCGGATCTAGATTTGTGCTGATGCTGAACTGCTTGGACGAATCGCCAGGAACAAAGTCAACAAGCTTAGTATCATCAGCCAGTTTGAAATGCAGGGTTGGGTCATGTCTGCCGGATCAACGTTTTCTTTATAAAACTTCAGCTCCTCTGTAGCACAAACTGATTCAGCATAGGTCGCATCACCTTCTTCGCAATCCAAAGCGATTTTATGACTTCCGTGAGCCGTAATGGTCCCTTTATGACCCGGCATCTTGAGCTGCAAGTAAATGTAACAAGGCCTTGCCAGGAATTTTGCATAAGCCGGTCGCCCAAACAGTGCATGGTACGAGCTCTGGATCCTCACTACTTCAAAGGTCAATGTCTCAGACCGGGAATCATGTTCATCACCCAACACAACTTCCAAAGCGATCTTACCAACAGGATATGCCGATTTACCTGGTGCCACACCATGGAAAACAGTGTTGGATGGTTTAAGACTCTTGTCTGTCAACCCCATGCGGCGGAAGGTCTCATAATACAGAATGTTGATACTAATTCCTCCATCCATGAGTACCTTGGTGAACTTATAACCTCCCACCTGAGGTGCCACCACCAAAGCCAGGTGACCCAGATTGTCAACCCGGGGCGGATGATCCTCTCTGCTCCATACAATAGGTTGCTCGGACCACCGCAGGTAACGTGGTACTGCCGGTTCAACAGCATTAACAGCCCTCTTGTGAAGCTTCTGATCACGCTTGCACAAACTAGTGGTGAACACATGATACTGCCCACCATTCAACTGCTTTGGGTGACTCTGATAACCCGACTGCTGCTGATTTCCTTGATTACTCTGCTGGTTATTACCACCTTGGTTGTTCCGGTTGCCCTGATTATTCCGAAATCCAGAGTTTGAACCACCGCCACCATGAAAACCTGGACCTGAATCGCCTGATGGACCCTGATCATACCGGAAAAGATGCGTCGCAGGAACCTCCTTGGTCCCATGTTTTGGGCAGGGCTGATTCAACAAATGCTCCAGATTCATTCTGCCGCCGCACTGGGGCGGTTTACCCTTACGACGCTGCACATTAGCGTTAGCCACAAAATCTGAATCTGCTTTATGCTTACCGTTATTCCCATGGCCTCCTTGGTTGTGCTGCTGTCCCTTTGCACCGCCATTCTTCTTTCCCTTCTTCGGTTTCTCCTCATCAGAATCGGGATCCTTGGTATTATCAGAATTGGCATACTTGACCAAGGCGGCCATGAGGGTGCCCATGTCATTGCAGTGGCGCTTGAGCCGTCCCAACTTCATCTTTAGTGACTTAAACCGGCAATTATGTTCCAAGGTGATGATCACCGAGCCAGCATTAATACGGTCCGATGAATGCAAGACTTCTGAGACCCGGCGCACCCAATGAGTTGTTGACTCGTTCTCCCCTTGCACACAGGCGTCGAGATCCACAATGGACATAGCGTGCTTACATGTGTCTTTGAAATTGGCTATAGATCGGGCCTTCAACTGGTCCCATGACTCGATGGAGTTAGGTGGTAAATTTTTCAACCAAGTACGAGTTGTTCCCTCCAACATCATCGTGAAGTACTTTGCACAAGACGCTTCATCAATGTCCAGCATCTCCATTGCCATCTCATAAGTTTCTACCCACACCTCGGGTGGCTGATTAGCGGTGTAATTCGGCACCTTACGTGGGCCCTTGAAGTCCTTAGGAAATCGCACATTACGGAGAACCGGAATAAGGCACGGCACTCCCCACGAGCTGAAGGCAACTCTGACACCTCGGTCCACTGATGCTGCTGGCTGAACCGGGGCGGGTTGGTATCGCCCCGTATGTTGTGCTGCTAAAGCGGCCTCCCTTTGTGCTCTACCATTATCCACCACGTCCTGAGCGTTCATATCACCACACAGCGGATTAGGCCCTTGAGGGACAATGTGGTGCCGCGCACTGCTAGACACCTCCGATTTATCTATGTGCCTGCTATAGCTTTTGCTCGGCCGTGGAGTTGAGTGAACCCTGTCTCGGCTATATGAGTAAGCTTGCTGCTATGTCAAAGCTGTTTGAAGAAGATCCATGGCCCGCCGTGTCTCAACCGCTGCCGGCAATTCACCTTCAATCGGAATAGCAGCCAACTGGGATGCTGCTGCTATCATATTGTCCAACGGGGTAGAAAAGTGACCCGGCGGCGGGGTGGTATACCGCGGCAGGTTGTCCGTACGTTGAGGCGGACCCATCACCTGAGGTTGATCCGGCGCCCCGGTCCTTGGATCGGTATTCCGGTTTACTGCTGGCGGGTTGCTGGTTCCTGCACCTGGCATTCCAAAGAGATTCATTGCATTGTAATCCACCGGCAAGCGAGATTGATGTTTCCTCCTAGATATTTAATTTAAAGCGTTCTGATCCATTAAAAGCCGATAATTCTCGACTTGAATCCTTTGCGCCTGGGCGCCTAAAGTGGCCCGTTCCTCAGCCATCCTAGTTTCCTCAGCTGCTAAGTACTCCTTGGCTTGTGTTATCTGATCCTTTAGACTTGCCACATCTGCATTATGATGATCCTGCGTTGCCGGTGTTACTACCATAGTCAACAAGGCCACCCAGGCATCCATCAAACCGGAGAGGACTTGAGCCGGCCGGCGCCCGGAGCCTCCTGCCCCTGCCACCGGTCCAAACGCCGCCGCAGTAGAGTTTTGCAAGGTTGGCTGTGTTCCGGCCATGAAAATTCCAACATGGTTCGGCGGTTCAAGAAATTCTGGAATACTGGTGCCATCGGAATACCCTTCAAACACGCCATCCTGGACTTGGTACAGGGATTCAGTTTCACCAGCGGATGATTCGCCGTTGGAATAAGCGACCGTCTCACCCTCAGACACCGGTTCAGATCCACACCCGTGGACACATCCCACGAATGCACGCTTCACGGTAGGCTGAATCTGGGTAGGACTTGCACGCTGAGCCATTTCGACGAGGTCGGTGCAGGTGTCCGGCTCAGGGCCCGGTTCATCGATCTTGCCGATGAAGACGTGAATTCCGTCGAAGGGGACCCGGTACCCGTACTCGATTGAGCCGGCCTTGGGGCCCCAGCCTGCATCGTCGATGTAGAGCTTGCCACAATGACTCTTGGTCATCTAGCCCACAACATATCCTTTGAATACATCAAAGCTGCCCTTCAAGAACTCGAAACCATCGTGCGATAGCCCCACGGTGGGCGCCAACTGTCGTGGAAATATCACGTCAGATGTCCTTGTGTAAGGACTTAGTCGTGGAGCCATCGCGATGGGTTAGCTTAAAGGGGTTAAACCGGACAAAGGACATGAGGGATTTTATACTAGTTCGGCCCCTTCGATGAAGATAAAGGCCTACGTCTAGTTGTGATGGGATTATTGGGGTCTCGCTAACCAGGGAGCTAAACAAGCTATGCCTGGCTATCGAGTTGTTGTTTCTTGTTCCTGAACCGCCACCGGGTCGTCCCCTTATATACCCCGGGTTGACGCCTGGCCGGTTTATAGAGTCCCGAGGCCGACTCATACAAGTGTTCGGCTCGGTCTCTCCCTTCCTTATCTTACAACACAAGTTACATGACTATGGCGGTTTACCACTATGGGCCCTAATCCACATTTGGGCTCCGGGCCTCTAGGTTTCATAGTAAAGCGCCATCTTTTGGGTCTTCGTGGGCTTCAATATAGTTGAGGGTGAACCGGCCCCTCCTGGGTGGTTTACACTCAATAGTTATATCCCCAACAGTTATGATTGTTGTGCTCCTACGGACTAAACCCTCCGGTTTATATAGACACCGGAGGGGGCTAGGGTTACACAGAGTCAGTTACAGAGAAAGGAATCTTCATATCCGAATCACCAAGCTTGTCTTCCACGCAAAGGAGAGTCCTATCCGGACACGGGATGAAGTCTTCTGTCTTGTATCTTCATAGCCCAACAGTCTGGCATATGCATATAGTCCGGCTGTCCGAGGACCCCTTAATCCGGGACTCCCTCAGTAGACCTTGAACCAGGCTTCAATGATGATGAGTCGGGCGCAAATTGTCTTCGGCATTGCAAGGCGGGTTCCTTCTCTGAATACTCAAAAGTAGATCTTGATCATAAGAATCGTGTCCGGCTCTACAAAACAAATTCCACATACCACTATAGAGAGTATAATGTCCCACGAGTCCAATCTGCTGACAACTCATAGCATGACATCATGCCACGGCCCGGTCTTTATTCGAACCATTTTTTCCTACCCCTCCGTATCTCGAGGCGTGGTTTTATCGGCACATCTTGTCAAAGCAGTGATCGTGTCCGCTTATCACGGGATTCTCATCATGCGGGCATGGGTAACCCAACCGTGCCATCAGCACGACACTTGGGAAATAAGCGAGCTTTAGGGCGAGTGGGGAGGCGCATGATTTATACTGTCTTTATAAAGGGATAAGGATTCCCCTCTTTCACCCACGCCCTCTTCTTCCTCTGCTCATTCGTTCTCGAGCTCCAGCGTCCAAGCACCCATCTCTTCCGCCCAAAAAGCACTCCAACCATGTCTGGATCTGGAGCACAAGGCAAGTGGATGGCCTCCTCCATCAAGGAGAAGGATATCAAGAAACTCCGGGAGGCCGGATACCTGGCCAAGAAGATCGCACACCGTATCCCGGAGGCGGGACAGATCGCCCCTACTCCGGAACTCCACGAGAGGGTTGTATTCCTCCCTCACTTCGTCCACGAGATGGGGTTTCCTCTCCACCCATTTGTTCATAGCCTTATGTACTACTACGAGATAGATTTCCATGACCTATCTCCCAATTCCTTCCTCAACATCTCGACATTCATCGTCATGTGCGAGGCCTTCATCTGCATCCCGCCACACTTCAGACTGTGGCTAAAGATTTTCAATGTGAAGCCAAAGGTGGTCAGCGGCGAACACGCCGAGTGCGGAGGAGCCATGGTGAGCAAGATGCCCAATGTCAAATGGCCATTAGGTAAATTCAACGAGTCCATCAAAGGTTGGCAACAACAGTGGTTCTATGTTACCGAGCCACGCGGCACCATATGGGCCGCCGCCCCCGAGTTCTGATCTGGAGCCCCATTGCGGCTCATGTCCTGGCCCGAATAGGGCCTAGACTGGCCTTCGTCAGACGGGTTAATGACGCTCCAAGCGCGTATCAAGAGTATGGAGGACAAGAATATCAAACTTGTCGATGTGGTCCAGGTGATGCTAGTTCGCCAAATCCTTCCCTGTCAACACCGGACTTGCAATCTATGGGAGTTTGATCCGGCCAAGCACCAAACCTTGCTGGAGTTCTTCGGCACGACGCACGAAGACATCTGGAAGGTGCTATTCAATCTTGGCAAGTTGTGGTCGGACACCGCCGAGGATCATGGGCACAAATTGTCCCGCCCCGCAAGTTCGGTAAGTCTTTACATGTTTTCAAGGTGTATCCTTTATTTGTATACCTTGGGGAAAACACATAATATTTCCCTAATGATTCTCCCAGGACTGGATGAAGAAGGCAAAGCCAATCTACTGTCTGGCTCCGCTGCCTGAAAAACAAGCCGGCCCACTTCTGATGAAGATGCTGGTCCGAGCGCCATATAAGGCGCCAAACAAGAAGGCCAAGAAGCAGGCCAAGGAGACTAGGGGCGGGCTCTGTCGCAAGGGTGCTTCAGACATGGTGTCCGAAGACACCGAGGCCCACTCCTCCGCCGAAAAAGATGAGGAAGAAGAGGAGGAATAAGAGGAAAGCCAGTCCCCCCCACGAGGTGGAGAAAGAAGAGGACGACCTCCACATGTTTGGAGGCTGAAACGTCTAAGAAGGGGAAAGCCAACCTTCTAGACGAATCCACCGCAGCCACCGACAGCAGCCTGGAGTGGGAACCTAGGGTCAAGCCCCTGGCCAAATCGTGAGTACAAAGAAAACCTGGACACATCCATATATCTACTCTCACTTTTGCATAGCATTAATGCATTGAGTCACATATTCTACAGTCCAGCCGGGTCCAACATCGAGCGATCTTCGTCAGAAGATTCATTGGACCCGGATGCGATGAACAGCGAGACCCTCCTGACGGCCTCTTTCCCCAAAAGCGTGGACAACACTAGGGTGTCGTCCCAAAGGGGCCCAGGCTAGGGCGAAGCTCGGGAGTCCGTCGAGGCGGCGCTGGAGGGTCAAACCTCGACAACCGGACACATGGGGGAGCAAAACCCCATGGATGCTGAAGGTAGGGGTGAGGGAGTCCTGGATTAGGGGGTCCTCAGACAGCCAGACTATATGCGCATGCCGGACTGTTGGACTAGGAAGATACAAGATTGAAGACTTCGTCACGTGTCTGGGTGGGACTCGCCTTTGCATGGAAGGGAAGCTAGGCAATTCGTATATGTAGATTCCCTTCTCTGTAACTGATTCTGTGTAACCCTAGCCCCCTCCAGTGTCTATATAAACCGGAGGGTTTAGTCCGTAGGACAAGAACAATCATACCATAGGCTAGCTTCTTGGGTTTAGCCTCTATGATCTCGTGGTAGATCAACTCTTGTAATACTCATATCATCAAGATCAATCAAGCAGGAAGTAGGGTATTACCTCCATAGAGAGGGCCTGAACCTGGGTAAACATCGTGTCCCCCGCCTCTTGTTACCATTAGCCTTCGACGCATAGTTCGGGACCCCCTACCGGAGATCCGCCGGTTTTGACACCGACAAGGGGCCGTCCTGAATTCGGCCCCCAGCCAAAGACAACTCCGGAGACCAATACGGCTCTGAAATCAGGCCATCAACCTTCTTCAACAGAAGGTGGTGCGGCTATTCCACCGGCGACCTCAGTCCACCCAGAGGTGCTGGATACTTAATTGGCGGTGCTGCAAAGCGCTTCCATCATTGAAGAGCACCATACCCTTATGGGTGCGGTGATTGAGAAGGTCTAGTCCGCCAAAAGCGGGCTGACCGAAGCCTGCACCAGCCTTCTAACAGGCTTTGAGGTAAGTAATGAAGTTAAAAGAATGTCATAATATAGATAGTAGCCCCTGATACATTGTTCGGTGTTTTGAAAAGAAAGCCAGACAGAGGATCAAATATATTTCTCATGAGACTAATTAGGAAATACCTATGTGAATGATCAGGCTTCGTTATTGACTGCAACCTCTCATACTGCGGAGGTCTCCGGACTGAAGCAATGACTGGAGCGGGCCGAAAAGGAGCTTGGCCAAGTAAAAAAGCAATTGGAAGATAACCAAGGTATGTGATAACTTTGTTTGTATTTAAATACAAGTGAATAGTTATTTTGACTGAAAAATGTCCTGATATGTAGTAGGAGTAGCGACTGAAGTCGAGGCTCTTAAGAGGGCGGTAGCCGAGGCCGAGAAGAAGGCGGCCAAGGAGCAGACCACTCGTGAAAACCACGAGGCCCAGGTCATTGAAGTTCAACAAGAGCTCCAGGAAGCCATAAAGAAGTGCGAGACCTTGGAGTAGAGTATAAAGGATCAAGAGTCCGAACTCACCCAGGCTCGCCAATCCACACACGATGCCTGGGCTGAAGCCCAAGGCGCCTTCCAGGAAATTCAGGAGGCCCGAAAGATCGCAGCGGGTAAGGCCTTTATTATGCAGAGCAAATACGCAATGGAAAGATCTCGTTTACTGACACGGATTCGGAGTTCTCCAGGGGTGTTTGCGGATCTGCCGCATAGCATGTCTGACGCCGCACAATTCTACCGAGCCGAAGAGGGGAGCTCTACGGAGAAGCTGTTCTGGTCGCAATATCTTGCGCCAGAATACCCAGTACCCTTTACCGATCAGCTGAAGCAGCTGGTTGAGCTGCATAGGGCGGCCTAACTAGCCCTCAAGGATTTGATTATCCGGCTATGGCCTGCTGAAGTGATTCCTAGCAGCTACTTCGGACTCATGAAACGGCTGGTTAGTGCTTGCCCTTGGCTTGACGCCATCAAGCGGTCGGTCTGCATCGAAGGTCCATGAATGGCCTTTGCCCGTGCAAAGGTGCATTAGGCGAAGATGGATGCTGTGAAGCTGATGACCGAAGGACCGCCTGAAGGGAAAGAGCACCACAAGCCCAAGCTGTATTGTGACAGTGTCCTGGAGGGATCCCGCCTTGTGGCAGAGCAATGTGCCAAGGATATTATATTCCCATGAATGTATGCATGTTATCCTATGTTATAATATGAAACAAGGTCGTTATGAAAAATAATGCTTATTATTTGAATTATTACCTCCTGTGTGGCCGTTTTTAAATTAATTCTGAGAGTTGGCCATTCGTCGGCTTCTGCCCCCATGTAGGAAGTACGGGGTGTTCGGGATAAATCTAAACACTCTTTACTCCATATTTTTTGTCCTTAAAGGAGGTGTTTAGCGCGACGAACCAGGCAATCAAACTATAAGGCTTTATCACCCTCACTTAGCCATATGAGTTTGACAAAAGAAAGGTAGGCGCAGCCCCTAGTGTTCGGAAGGTCAAACTTGGGGTATTGTAAAACACCTGATCGGATAAAAACCAATCTGTTGCACAATGCATTAGTTATCGCATAATGCGGAAGAAATCGCTAAAGATTTTGTGACCTCTCGAACAGCTGACCAGCTCTCGCCGCATCGTGACAGTCATTTTTCGTCTTTCTCTACTGAGGTGCTCGTCCGGAAGAACCGGGACACAATCGCAGTAGTTCTCCCTTTACTACCCTAGCCGATATAGAGGAACATAAGGTAGCAAGAACAGGAGCCGGGCAACCCAACTATTGACCAAAGACATGATTCGGAGCCAATGCATATAATGTTATAAGTTTGGGGGTGCCGAACTGCACTGTAAATGTGTTCGGACTTTCTTGCGTTGTTATGGGGTACAATGAAGCCCCTGGCAAATTAAGGCGTACCAGAATGTACGGGTGCAATTGATAATAAATAAATAGACAAGGGAAAATTAAGTAATGAGATGATGCTGCAAATTATTTTTCATTGTAATTTAATTAATACGTCAAGGCGTATGTGTACAAGTAGTGTAATAAGCAAATAAGGCTATTTAACATGCCACGACCAAGAGCGAGCTGCGTGCGGGTATTTAAAACAAGTATGAAGATCATTAGCGGAGACCACCTGAGTATTCCCTTGTACGTCCAAGCCCCTAGCTTTCCTGGTGTATCCGTCCCGCTATGGGTCCGATGATCAGGTTTATCAGGAAATCCTTGAGAGGAGAAAAAACCTGAAAGAAAGAGAAAAAGTGAAGGTATGCGGATCCGGGAGCGGTTGAGCCATATTGTGGACCGCGGTCTAGCGGTGCCTCCGCCTATGCCCATGGTATTTTAAGTGCATAGTTGTGTGCGCGCAGCATGAATTTTACCGCTTTATTGGGGTTGGGACGAAGGCTGGATTGCTAGTTGAGCTCTGGACGAGCCGGATGGTCCTGTTGCGGAGTAGCTCGGACACGCTTGACGATGTCCGGGGGCTTTATTGCCGAATTGAGATTTTGCCTAAGAAGGCTATTCTGTACTACTTCTGCAAGGGTCGCGGTGTGTTCCTCAGTACGGAGGGAGCGCTCCGTATTTCCATTGACTGTTATAACACCGCGAGGTCCGGGCATCTTGAGCTTAAGGTAGGCATAGTGCGGCACCGCGTTGAAACGAGCAAATGTGGTTCGTCCGAGCAGTGCGTGAAAACCACTGCGAAAGGGGACGATGTCGAAGATTGATTCTTCGCTTCGGAAGTTATCCGGGTATCCAAAGACCACTTCCAGTGTGATTGATCCCGTACAGCAGGCCTCTACACCTGGTACGACACCTTTAAAGGTGGTTTTGGTGGGCTTGATCCTCGAGGGATCAATACCCATTTTGCGCACTGTATCCTGATAGAGCAGGTTCAGGCTGCTACCACCGTCCATGAGGACGCATGTGAGGTGGAATCCGTCAACGATAGGGTCAAGCAACAGTGCGGCTGAACTGCCATGTCGGATACTAGTCGGATGGTCCCTTTGATCAAAAGTGAACGAACAGGAGGACCACGGGTTGTATTTTGGGGCGACTGGCTCCATCGCGTAGACGTCCCTTAGTGCGCACTTCCACTCCCTTTTGGGGATATGGGTAGCATATATCATGTTCACCGTTTTAACTTGGGGAGGAAACCTCTTCTGTCCCCCTGTGTTTGGTGGCCGTGGTTCCTCGTCGTCGTCGCTTTGCGATCCCTTTTCCTTGTTTTCGGCGTTTAATTTGCCGGCCTGTTTAAAGACCCAACATTCTCTGTTGGTATGATTGGCTAGTTTATCAGGGGTGTCGTGGATTTGACATGGATGATCGAGTATGCGGTCCAGACTGGACGGGCCCAGATTATTTCTCTTAAATGGCTTTTTCCACGGACCGGACTTGGAGCCACTAAATCTGGCATTGACGGCCGTGTCTTCGGTGTTATCGCCATTATTTCGATGCTTGTGTCTATTGCGTCAGGGCTTGCCGTTGCTATCTCTGGCTTCAGAAGTGCCAGGTTTACTTGACGTGCTGTTGCTACGAGCTAGCCAGCTATCCTAGCCCGCACAAAAGCGCGCCATGAGCGTCGTAAGGGCTGCCATGGACTTCGGCTTATCTTGGCCAAGGTGTCGGCCGAGCCACTCGTCGCGGATTTTATGCTTAAAGGCCGATAGGGCTTCGACATCCGGACAATTGACGATTTGGTTCTTTTTAGTTAAGAACCGAGTCCAGAATTTCCTGGCGGACTCTCCGGGCTGTTGGATTATATGACTTAAGTCATTGGCATCCGGAGGTCGGACATAAGTGCCTTGGAAGTTGTCAAGGAATGCATCTTCCAGGTTCTCCCAACTGCCAATGGAGTTTTCGGGCAGACTGTTCGACCAGTGTCGAGCTGGTCCCTTGAGTTTTAGCAGGAGATACTTGATGGCATGGAGATCATTGCTGCGGGCCATATGTATATGGAGAAGGAAGTCCTCGATCCATACCACGGGATCCGTTGTTCCATCGTATGATTCAATGTTTACGGGTTTGAACCCTTCTGGGAATTCATGTTCCATTACTTCATCGGTGAAGCATAGGGGGTGTACGGCGCCTCTGTGTCGGGCTACGTCGTGATGCAGCTCGAATGGAGCCGGTCTGCGGTATTCGGCCCAGACAGGTGTGTATTTGTTATATCCGGCCCGATAGCAGTCATTGCGGGTTGGGGCGCACCCCCGTGATCCATAGATCGATCTGGTTTGTCCTACTCTATTTTCCAAATCATGCCGCAGGTCATGTGTGTATTCTCGAGTTGTTGTGTTTCTATTTTTTTGACGAGGCCGTGTCGACTGGTGTTCAGGCTGAATTGCCATTTTATCTCGATCACGCGGTGGTCGGTCAGCCGCATTATGCGCTGGTAGTACTGGCTCCAGCGCCTCGTCATCAAATTGAGGTAGCAATTTGCGCTTCGGGTAACTTTTGGTTGGACGTTCGAGTCTGTATTCCTCGGCTGCCAGGACCTCAGTCCATCTATTAGTAAGAAGATCTTGATCAGCTTGAAGTTGTTGTTGTTTCTTCTTCAGGCTCTTTGCTGTGGCTATAGGACGGTGCTTAAAACACTCCTGCTCGACGGGATCCTCTGTCACGATAAATTCTTCATCGCCAAGGCTCAACTCATGCTCGGAGATGGGCATGTAATTGATGTCCTCTGAGTCGTCATTCACGGCCTGTTCATCGGGGCTGGCTCGCCCATCTTCCCATTGAGCCTGTTCGAAACTTGGCTTGGCGGGGTCTTCGTTGTCTTCGGCATCGTCCGGAGTGTTATTTTCTCTTGTGCCGGTATCGCTATTTTTACCATCGCGTGATTTAGAGCGGCTCCACTAACGTCGGGGCTTTGGCTGCTTCCCAGGAAGTTTGTCCTCAACTGGATCCTTTTTGTCATCGCCATTGTCTTCTTTGCGTGTATCCACCATGTATATGTCGTATGAAGAGGTGGCTATCCAGCGCCCTGTGGGCGGTGGTTCCTGTTCTTCTCCGGCCTCATCATCCTTACCGTCGATGTCTTCGAAGTCGAAATCAAGCATGTCGGTCAAATCGTCGACAGTGGCTATCAAGTGGGTGGTGGGTGGGCAACGAAGCTCTTCGTCGTCTGCTTCCCACTCAAGCCGGACATAGTTCGGCCAAGAATCTCCTGACAAAGAGAGAGATTTTAATGAGTTTAACACATCGCCTAGGGGTGAGTATTGGAAGATGTCCATGGAGCTGAACTCTAAGATCGGCGCCCGGTCAGATTCGATGGGTGCGGATACACACGGTTCGGAGCCTATGGCCGGAGACGAGTCCGGGGTTCCGACGACACATACCTCGTTGGAGGTCAGATCTGTGTTCGGCTCTAACGCCGCTGAGTCTGCGGCTTCCGTGGCGAGGTTGAGCCTCCCGTGAGCTTCCATATGCAATCACTTGTGCAACATTCACCCGTGAGCTGCGGCAGTTCCAGTGGTCCAACACCCGCACGTTCAAACCAGAGGTCCCAGAGAAGTACGATGGCAAGACCCACCCGACTGAGTTCCTGAGCGTTTACACTATTTAGATGCAAGCTGCCAGGGCACGAGATGACAAGATACTCGCCAACTATTTCCCGTTGGCACGTAAGACCAACGTCAGGTCATGGTTGATGCATCTGCCGATAGATTCCATCGCTTCTTGGTCCGACCTGTGCCATGAGTTCGTTGGTGCCTTCACGGGCCGCCACGTACCTCCTGAACAGGCAAGTGACTTGCACGTGATCCATCAAAGAGATGACGAATCCTTGCGCAAGTACATACAGAGGTTTAGCCGTGTGCAATACAACATCCCTGATGTTCATCCCGCCACCGTCATCAGCGCGTTCCACCAGAATGTGCGCAATCGAAAGATGCATGAAGATTTGGCCATGAACAAGGTCGCAGATGTTGCCGAGCTGTACGTTCTGGCTGACAGATGTGCCCGAGTAGAGGAAGGAAGGAAGTATCCCGGCGAGGATGCTGTTGTGGGAAATGACTCAGAAGATGAAGACGTCGTTGCCCCGACAAAGAAAGGCCGGTGGCGAAACAGGAAACACAAGGGCAAGACCATGCTTGCCGTCGATGAATCCGGCGACCTCGACACCGCCAAGAAGGCCAAGGTTGACGACCCCGGCAAGGAGGTTGCCGGGTGCAACGCCTGCCGGGCCTTGGCGGCTGCCGGCAAGTCAGAGGGCTCTGACAAGCAGTACTACAAGATTCAACGTACCAAGGGCCACGACCTCCAGAACTGCCGCCAAGTGGAGCTGCTAATGGAGAAGCAAAGGGCTGAGTACGAGAGGCAAGACAAGGAGAAGGGCCAAGAAGGCGCTAAAGTGTCCGGCAAGAAGCATGGTGGCCAAGGAGGATGCGGCAACAAGGAAAAGCAACAAGAGAGGCATGCCTGAGGCCGTGACAGGAAAGAGGAGGATGGCAATCATGATGATGATGATGAATCCACCGAGCATGAGTTCCAGAAGGCAACATAAGTCATTTGTGTTGACGGAGGTGCTTCGCTGCATTCTTCCCGCTGCCAACTGAAGCAGTGGGCGCCTAAGATTAATGCAATGGAACCAATGGTCGACGCCCAGAAGCCGTTCAGGTGGTCCCACACGCCTATCATTTTCGACTCCGAGGATCACCCTGATCGCACCACCGCGGTCGGGTGTTTGCCGTTGTTGGTATTCCCAACAATACGCAACCTCAAGGTGACGAAGATGTTAGTTGACGGTGGGGCCAACCTTAACTTGATCTCGCCCAACGTGGTCAAGAGGTTGCAGATCCCCGATGAAGATCTCGAGGAGACGGGCACGTTCCAAGGGATCAGTCGGGGGAGGAGTCAGCCCAAGGGAAAGGTCATGCTACCAGTTACATTTGGTGGCAGCCTCAACTACAGGACGGAGAGGATCATTTTCGATGTGGCTGAGATCCCGTGCCATACAACGGGATCCATGGCCACCTTGCGCTGGCCAAGTTTATGGCGGCGGCGCACTACGCGTACAACAAGTTGAAGATGCCTGGCCCAATGAGCATCATCACCGTCAGTTGCGATAGGAAGGATGCGCTCATCTGCGCCGATCAGCTCTATCGAGAGGCGGTTGCAGCATCTACCGCCAAGGCACCTGCTCCTGCTACCGAGAAGAGGACCAGTAAGGCCTCAGCCACCGGCAGGACTCCTGGCTCCGGCAAGAGCTCCTGTACCCTCTCCAGCGAACGTGCCTCCTCGGAGTGCTATGTTTCCGCTAGAGATGTACCAGAGAGCTCTACCAGCAAGAGAAAAAAGTCCAAGGCGGCCCCGCCGGAAACTAAGAAGGTGTCCGTCAAGGAGGATGGCACGGGCGGAGCTTTCGTCATAAGCTCCACCCTCGACAGCAAATAGGAAAGCACGCTTGTCACCTACTTATGGGCGAATGTCGACGTGTTTGCATGGCAAGCATCCGACATCCCCGGCATTCCCAGGGAGGTGATTGAGCACCATATTGTTGTCCGCCCCCATGCGCGGCCCGTCAAGCAAAAGTTCAGCAAGCAAGCTTTGGAGTGACAAGAGTTTATCGTCGATGAGATCGGGAAGTTTAAGGCGGTAGGTTTGGTCAAGGGAGTTCTCCACCCGACGTGGTTGGCCCATCCGGTTGTAGTACGTAACGCAAATGGGAAGTGGAGGCTATGTATCGACTATACTAATATCAATAAAGCCTATCCAAAGGATCCTTTCCCATTGCCATGTATCGATCAGATAGTGGAATCCACTTCTGGGTGCGACTTGTTGTCGTTCCTTGATGCTTACTCTGGGTATCATCAGATCTTCATGACAAAGGAAGATGAAGATAGGACCGCGTTGATCACCTCATTTGTTATGTACTATTTTGTACGGATGCCTTTCGGGTTGAAGAGCGTTGGTTCAATTTTCGCTCGAGCAGTCCAAATTGATTTTGAGCTCCGGCTCCATAGAAATATGGAAGCTTACATGGATGACATAGTGGTCAAAACCAAGGACAAGGCCACGCTCTTGCAGGACCTGGAAGAAACTTTCGTAAAACTTGCGCAACATCAACCTCAAGCTCAACCCAGAGAAGTGCGTGTTCGGCGTTCCGTCCGGCAAGCTTCTTGGTTTCTTTGCATCTCAACGCAGGATCGAAGCAAATCCCGACAAAATCAAAGCAATCAAGCAAATATAGGCGCCAAGACGGGTGTCGGTGTCAAAACCGGCGGGTCTTGGGTAGGGCGTCCTGAACTGTGCGTCTAAGGCTAATGGTAACAGGAGACAAGGGACACGATGTTTACCTAGGTTTGGGCCCTCTCCATGGAGGTAATACCCTACTTCCTTCTTGATTGATCTTGATGAATATGAGTTTTACAAGAGTTAATCTACCACGAGATCGTAATGGCTAAACCATAGAAGTCTAGCCAATGAGGTTATGATTCTTGTGGCTAAACCCTAGAAGTCTAAACCCTCCGATTTATATAGACACCGGGGGGGCTATGTTGTACAAAGTCGGTTATAGAGAAAGGAATCTACATATCTGAATCGCCAAGCTTGCCTTCCACGCAAAGGAGAGTCCCATTCGGACACGGGATGAAGTCTTCTATCTTGTATATTCATAGTCCAACAGTCCGACCAATGTATATAGTCCGGTTGTCCGAGGACCCCTTAATCTGGGACTCCCTCAGTAGCCCCTGAACCAGGCTTAAATGACAATGAGTTTGGTGCACAGATTTTCTTTGGCATTGCAAGGTGGGTTTCTTCTTCGTATACTCCAAAGTAGATCTCGAACTCAAGAATCGTGTCCGACTCTGCAAAACAAGTTCCACAAACAACCGTAGAGAGTATAGTATTTACGAGTCCAATCCGCTGACAATTTTGGCAGCATGGCATTACGTCATTACCTGACCATTATTTTGGATCTAGCATGCCACTTCCACGTTTCTAGAGGCGGTTTTTATTGGCACGCCCATCAAAGCGGAGATTGTGTCCCCTTATCACAGGATTTTCATCAACACGGGAGTGGGTAACCCAACCAGTCTGTTGGCATGATTCCTTGGGAATAGGCATGTTTTAAGGCCACGGAAAGGAAGCTTGATATTCGTTTCCTTTATAAAGAGGCTAAGGCATGTCCTTTCTTTTCCACGCTAGTTCTTTCCTCCATCCCCACCTCAAGTTCCAACACCCAAGGGTCAATCAAGTCGCTTCGAGCTTCCAGCCATGTCCGAACCTGGCCTTCAAGGATGGCGGATGGACTCTTCTGTCACCGAGGAAGATATCTCGAAGCTCAGGGAGGCAAGATACTTGACTGCGGAAATCGACCACGGGCTTCCTACTCAAGGGCGGGTTATTCCTACTCCCAGATCCAATGAGAGGGTCGTGTTTATCTCTCACTTCCTTCGAGGGCATGGGTTTTCTCTCCATCCCTTCGTTCGAGGGGTCATGTTTTATTACGGGCTAGATTTCCACGATCTAGCCCCGGACTCCTTCCTCCACATCTCGGCGTTCATCACCACGTGTGAGGCCTTCCTCCGTATTTCCCCACACTTCAGCTTATGGCTTAAGACCTTTAACGTGAAACCGAAGGTAATCGACGGGAAACAAGCGGCGTGTGGAGGCGCTTCCATAAGCAAGCTTATCAACTCCTCTTGGCCGAAGGGCTCCTTCACAGAATCTTCTCACTTATGGCAACGGGAGTGGTTTTACATCACCGAGCCCTGCGGTAAAAAGCGGGGAGCCACACCTGCGTTTCGGTCTGGCCCTCCGCCACAGCTCGCATCATGGATTAACAAGGGGCTGGACTAGGGATCTACTGATGAAGTGCGGACGCTACAAAGCCGCATTCGGAGCCTCATTGAGAAGGACACTGGTCTCATCAATGTAACCCAAGTAATGCTAGTCCGTCGGATCCTACCCTGTCAGCAACGCCCTCTCCGCATGTGGGAGTTTAATCCAGAAGGTCCACGGACTCTTTAGCACCTCTCTTGCATGATGCTTGGAGAGATGTGGAAATTGTTCTTCGGAGCACGAAAACAGTGGCCGGATACTACAAAATACATTGGTCTTGACTACAATCATCCAGATACTCTAGTAAGAACTTAACTCCTGAACATAGTTTTGTCAGATGCCTCATAACAATGTACTGATAAAAATTTCCTCGGCCAGGGCTGGCTAAAGAAGGCGAAGAGAATTAGGAATTCGGCTCCACTTGCCGAAGACTCTGACAATCCGGTGTTATCAAGGATGTTGGCACCATATCAAGTGCCGGCGGGGGAAGATAAGGAGGAGAGCAAAGAGGCCCAAGGTGGCCTCCATTCTGGAGGCACACCAGGCAATTTATCCGGGGAGATTGGAACTTCTACTTCCGAAGACGGAAGGGAAGGGAGAACAGACATCCCTACTCCTCACGGGAAGAAGGCCTTCGAAGACTCGAGAAGAGAAGCTTCTAAGCGGGGAAGGTATCCCAGTCAGGGGATGCTGCTTGTCAGGACCCCGGCTCAATGCCACATCGATCTAGCATGTAACACCTCATATCACTTTGCGGCCTCACGCACGGTATTCCCACGGGTGTCACCTTACCTTTGCCCGGGACCGTTTGCGCCTTTTGGCACACGTATATGATAGTGTCGCTAGCATCCATATGATAAGGAGCCCGGGCTGACATGGCTAGTCGTAAACCCAAAGTGGCACAAGCTTACAGGGACAGGCATCCATGACCCAGCATCGAACGTGTCGGTCATCAGCGAGTGAATCCAGGCTGTAGCACTGGGCTAGCAGGACTCCGGTGAACCGGGCTGTAGCGGGCTAACAGGACTCCAGTATTCATCGCGTGACATTTCCCCGAAGGGACAGACACAGGAACGAAGAAGGACACATGCCGGCCAGCCTAAGTGTTCTGGAGCAGTAGCAAGCTACCATGGCTCAGTGGAAGCACTAGGAGACATTTCCCGGTAAGAGAGGCTACTAAGGATAAACAACTAGATAGTCAGATCCCACACATACCAAGCATTTCAATAACATACACACAATATGCTCGATATGTGCAAATACAACATGGCATCACAACATGACTCTACGACTCAAGTATTTATTCAATAGGCTCCGGGAAGCGTGATATTACAATCATGGGTCTCATGACCCAACATTCAAAGCATACAAGTCAAAGCACAAGCGGAAGCTTAACATGTCTGAGTACAGACATCACCAAATGAAAAAGGCTGAGAAGCCTGACTATCTACCAGTGAGACTGAAGTCTCTCTGCAAAAACATAAAATAGGCAAACGTGAGTACAAATGTACCCAGCAAGACTTACATCAGAACTAACTGCATATGCATCATTATCAACAAAGGGGATGGTGGGGTTTAACTGCAGCAAGCCAGCTTTGACTCGGTGGCTATCCTGAACTACGACTGCAAGTAACTCTTTTGAGGTGGCGCACACGAGTCCACATATTCACCAACCAATACACCACTATGGATCCGCTCCCGTCTCCCTACGAGAACGCCATCCATAGCACTCACGCTTATCTTGCGCATTTTAAAGTATCCACTTTCACTTGTCTATGAACTGTACAGGCAACCCAGAAGTCCTTTTCCGCGGACACAGCTATTCGAATAGACGATGTTAACCCTGCAGGGGTGTACTTCTTCATACATGCTTCCACCACTTAGCGTCTGCACACGACATGTGCTCGGCAGACTTCAAGCGAAAACCGACGTGGGTGTAGACCACGACCTACCTAAACACCTAAGTCTCTAGTCCAGGTTTATCGCCTATTCGGGTTCCATCCATGAGGAGATCCGGCCGAGGTTTTGCTCATAGCCCCAAACGATGTGAACAGGGTTCCGTGACACCAAACGGGCGCCCGGTATACCCGGCCACGTGCCTACCGCATCACATCCCACCCCTCGGGTCAGCGCTGCGCACGGCCTCTAGCAAGCTACAAACACCAGAAACTACTTGCAACTCCTGGACAGAGGACAAGGGTGAATAAGAAGTCGAGCGGGGTCATATTTCAGGGCCCAATGCATGGTAGTAGCTGAATCATGGATCACAAACACAGAACTCAGTTCCTAAGGACGGCTTCAATGACACAACCCACCATGTACTCCTACATGGCCTCTCACCGCTACCTTTACCAAATCGTGTTCACACACTTAGCTCACACACAGCCAGACATGTTCACACACCTTTGATTCATCCCTGATGAATCAGACCTGACTCAACTCTAAGCAGTAGCAGGCATGACAAACAAGCATGAATGGGTAGGCACAACAGGGCTCAAACAACTCCTACTCATGCTAGTGGGTTTCATCTATTTACTGTGGCAATGACAGGTCATGCAGAGGATAAAGGGGTTCAGCTACCACAGCATGTAACAGTTGAATCGTTGTTGTCCTAATGCAGTAAAAGAGAGCAGGAGCGAGAGAGTGGGATTGTATCGGAATGAACAAGGGGGTTTTGCTTGCCTGGCACTTCTGAAGATGGTATAGTTCTTCATCGGTGTCATCGATCTCATCATCGGTATCACGTCTATCGAGAGGGGACAAATACCGGCAACACAGAAGGAAACACAATCAATGCAATGCACAATATGATGCATGATCATGACATGGCAAAATGAGTGTGTTGGGCTAATGCAACTACAAGCAGGGTGGTTTGAGTTCATTTGAATCAAGGATTCAAATGCAAACCCAAAATATGAACTCATATAAGTGCATTATCTTGTTTCATCTAAACAGCAAGGTTAGGTTGCTCTAGCATGCATGAAAATGGTACATATGGAAAGATTGGATTTTTCTGATCATTTTTCATATATAATTTATTTCATTTGGAGTTACGGTTGAATTTCTATGATTTTTAGAAGTTTTGGCTATTTTCTAGAATTTTCTGAATTACTTTAAATCCAGAAAATTATTAACTGCATCAGCATGACGTTGGCATGACGTCAGCAGGTCAACAGGGGCTGGTCCGGGTCAAACCTGACCAGTGGGTCCCGCGTGTCAGTGATACAGTGCTCTTTGGGTCACAGACATGTGGGCCCAGTCAACAGCCACGTCAGCTTGGTCAAAGGTGATGCGTGGGCCCATGGTGGTTAGGTTAAAATTAAACAGGGGTTACCTGTGGTTAATTAGAGTAGTGGGGCTGGTCTGTCAGTGACACAGGGCGAGGGTGCTACGGCACGGGAACGAGCAAAACAAGGAAGGGGAAACGGAGTGGGGCTCACAGCAAGGTCGGAGAGAAGCTCGGCGGGCTCGGGGGCGTCCTGCGTGCGGCGAATCGACGATAGTGGTGGTCGGAGCCCGAGGAGGAAGGCAACGGTGAAGTCGGTGTTGCAGGGCGTCCGGGCTTGCGCTTGTTGAGGGGAAACTTCACGGCGTCGAGGCGGACGACAGGGTCAGCACGGAGAAGCATGGGTTGGCTATGGCTGCGGTGGTGCGGACGGTGGCGATGGCCGCGCTCGGGCTGCGCGCGAGAGAGAAACAGAGGAGGAGGAGGAGCACAGGGAGAGAGTGAGAGGGGCCAGGGGGGTGTGTGGCGTTGCGGGAGACATCCAGGGGGAGGAGGAGGCAGCCAGGCAGGGAGGCAGCTGCGTGCTGGCACGCGCGGGTGCCGTGCTCGGCTTGCCTCTGCCAGTAGGCAGAGGTTGAAGACAGGTATGCCCCTGGTGGGCTGGGCCGCACAGTAGTGGGCATCTGGGCTGTAGGTAAGCGCCAGGTATTCCTTCTCTCTCTCTCTTTTATTTCTATTTTTGTAGTTTGTTTTGATCCAGTTTTAAAAACCAAATCAATTTTATAAATCCTAAAAATATTCATGAGCACTTTATGAATTATTTCAGTGTCCCACAAATAATTCCAATATTATTTGAGCATTTAAATTATTTATAACGTTTAAATGCCCAAAGTCAAATACAATATGATTTAATTCAAAAATCCAAAATAGCCTCCAAAAATATGAAACCATTTTTGGCAGAGGGTTTAGTCAGGACCAAAGATGGTGAACATTTATGAAGGGCATTTTGGTTTCATTGAAAAGATTTTAGTAAGCCCTAGTTGAATTCATTTACTGCTAGGGTTTCAACATCCCCATTTCAAGTTTCTTAGTAATTTAAACATGATGACATGATGAGCAGGCAAAGTCAAGCAAGGTTGATCTGGGGCTGTGACACTGCTGACACGCAGTCACCCCGTAAAGAGGCGCCCTTAGCCGAATCGTAAGTGAAATAGGGTGTTTTTAAACATGTCCCGTTCTTTCCTGGCTATAAGGTAATATTTTAAACACATGTTTGTAGTCCGGCACGCAGCCCTCCTCAACAGTCATCCTGTTCGGGGGATCTACTTCCGGAAATGATGGAGAGCGAGACGCCTCCACAGATCTCCCTGCTTGATAAGGCAGACGACACCGAGGTGTCATCCCAGAGGATCTTTCCCGATCTATGAGTGGCGCAAGGGGCAGTTAAGACTGGGGCCGAAGGTAATACTTTGGCCGCCCATGGTCTGAGGTGTGTGGCCCCTACAGGGAACAAAAAAAGTCCCGAACTATCCAATGTCCAAGAAATGACGCTACTTGTTCCAGATCCGAAGGCGCCGGATACATTGATGGACATATTGTGACATGCCTCCGTCTCAGAGGAATATTGTACCTTGATGGGTACGGTGTTTGAAAGAGTTCGGTCCGTGAAGAGCAGATTAAATGAAGCCTTTTCTAGCCTACTAAGAGGCTTCGAGATACGTAGTGTAATTTCAGTTATATTGTAAGTGCAAATTGTGCCTGTGTATAGATAGTAGCCCCCGAGACTCTGGTTGACATCCAAAGGGATGCGATCAGAGGATCAAAAATATATGCCCAGGAAATGATCTGACTAATTGAAACACAGGTTGTTACATCCGTTGCGACTGCCCAAGCTACCGAGGTACACATCTGAAGCAGAAAGTTGATGTGGCGGATGATAACATCACGCTTATTAACAGCCAGCTCGATGAGGTGCAGGGTATGTCTTTGGGGCATTACGTACAAGCTAGTATTATAAAATGAGTGTGATACTGATTATTTCTATATGCATAACTGCAGATAGTGCCGCCGCTGTTGAAACCCTTCGGGCGGAACTTGCCGGGGCCAAGGAGCAAGCCAGGTTGAGTAATGCGGCTGCCGAAAAGGTAGCCTCCTAATTAAAAGTCAAGCAGACTGCTCGGCGTCAGTGCAAGGAGAGGATATCTACCATGGCACTTGATCTAAGGAATGCCACTAGCCAATGCCAAGTTCTTGAGAAAGATAACAAAGCCACAGCGGTCGATCTTGACAAGGCCTTACAAGAGGCGAAGGAAGCCCGGTCTGAGTCTAGAGCATCTCGGGAGGAGATCCGACAAGCTGGGGAGATCGTAGCTGGAAAGCCCTTTTTATTGCAAACTAAGTTAGGCAATAAGAAGTATGCGCCGCTTAATCAACTGTGGAGTTCTCCAGATGCCTTTATGGACCTGCCAAAGAGTGCTGTCGATGCGAATCAATTTTTCCACGCGCAAGAAGGACATGCGATGGAAAAGCTATTTTGGTCACAATTTGACGCGCCGAAGCATCCACTCTTGAACGAACAGATGGCCCAGTGGGCCGAGCTCCACAGTATGTCCGGCACTGCCATGAAGGACGTCATAGTCCGGCTATGGCCAACTGAACCCATTCCGAATAGTTATTTCGGTTTGGTGCAGCGACTTATTAATGTGGTGCCACGTATCGATGCTGTGAAGCGGTCAACGTGCATAGAAGGTGCACGGATGGCCCTCTCCCGTGTCAAGATATATTGGGCGAAGATGAAGGCCACCGATATTGCAGAGCACAGTCCATTCAAAGGCAAGGACCTTAACATGCCAGAACATTACTTTGAAGATGTCCTAGAGGGTTCCCTCTTAATAGAGGGCCAGTGCTCGAAAAATATTATGCTCGAGTAAGGTGTGTCAAAATTGTAATAACAATATTATGATATATTTGAGGCTGTATTTTTATACTTTTGCCTGAAAAGTTTTGGTGCCTCCTGTGCGGCCGTCTTTTTTATATATACAATCTGAAAGTTTGCAGTCATCGGCTTCAGCCCCCTCGCGTATAACGCGGGGGTGTTTGGAAAAGCACTTTATCACACTTGACCCAACGTCTTGGTCCGTTAAGGAGGTGTTAGTGTGGCGAACTAGGCAATCGGAGTATAGAGCTTTAACACTTTCACGTAGCCATAGGAGTTTGATGGTGAGGCTACTACATAGCCTCTGGTATGTCTGCGGTTATCCGAATACGGTGCGTGTACATACATGACCAGAAGGATGGTCCTTCGTTTAACACAGAGGGAATCGTGAAGATTCCGATGAGTCGTTGGATGGTTGACCAGCTCTCGCCGCATCATGACAGTCAGTTTTTGACTTTCTCTACTGAGGTGCTCATCCGGACGAGCCAGGACACAATCGCAGTAGTTCTCCCTTTACTACCCTAGCTGATATAGCAGAACGTAAGGTAGTAAGCACAGGAGCTGGGCAACCCAACTATTGACCAAAGACATGATTCGGAGCTCATGCATATAAGGCCAAACTCGCAACGCCAAACACTCCCTATAGGTGTCCAGACTTTTCAATATACACCAGGCTGAATACAGCCCCTAGTGATAGACCCTGGTATCAAGGCACGTATGGCAATCTGACGTGGGGGAAGAGCGTAGGTGGTGAGAGCATGAATCTCAAAACACAACACGAACCAAGCTGCTTCTATAACATCCACTTTAGTACAACAAGCCGTATATTTATAGATAATGCCGATATCTTTCTTGGACATTTTACATGCCAGGAAAGTATAAAACAAAAAGAGATAAAAAAGGTTTACACCAGGTCTTAATCTAAAAAAGAAACCTCAGTGCGGGGCCCTGCTGCGCGTCTGCGCCTTTGTCTCCGTTGCGAAGTGTCCTTGAAGGGTATAATATGATGGCCATCTATAGAAAGGAAAAGACCAGGTAAAAGAATCTAGTGTGCCGTAAGTAAAGCTGGTTCGTTGAATGAACCATGAAATATAGCTTCCGGAGCCCGATAGGGTCTAGCCAAACTATGGACTTTTTGTGTGCAGTGTTCCCCCGTCGCCTCCCGAGGAGTTTTGAGTGTATATTTATGTATACATGGCACATGCACTATTTCCTTATGGGGCGGTCGGTGGGGGCGTAGCTGCTAATCGAGCTCAGGTTTATCTGAGCTGCCGCACTGAGGTGTGCGCCAAACACGTTTAGCTGTGTCCGCGGTCTTAAACACCGATGAGCTGCTTGGCTTGAATAGGCCGTTTCGTGGTTCGACTGCTAGGGCCGCTGTGTATTTCATGTACGAAGAGAGTGCTCCATATTTCCGCTAACCATGATGACGCCACGTGGTCCAGACATTTTGAGTTTTAAATAAGCATAATGCAGGACTTCATTAAAACGGGCAAAGGCCCTTCTTCCGAATAGTGCATGATAGTCGCTTCAAAACGGAGCAATGTCGAAGATTAGTTCTTTGCTTTGAAAGTTGTCGGGGGAGCCGAATACAACATCCAATGTTAGAGAGCCCGTGCAGCGGGCTTCCATGCCTGGTATAACTCCAATAAAGGTAGTGCTGCTTGGCTTGATTCTTGACGGATCTATCCCCATCTTGCGGACAGTGTCCTGGTATATCAGATTGAGACTACTGCCGCCGTCCATGAAGACTCGAGTGAGGTGGTATCCGTTGATTATTGGGTCGAGCACTAGGGCAGCCGAACCCCCGTGACGGATACTAGTCGGATGATTGATACGTCTCCAATGTATCTATAATTTTTTATTGTTCCATGCTATTATATTACCTATTTTGGATGTTTATGGGCTTTATCTTACACATTTATATCCTTTTTTGGGCTAACCTACTAATCGGAGGCCCAACCCGTATTGCTGTTTTTTTGCCTATTTCAGTATTTTGAAGAAAAGGAATATCAAACAGAGTCCAAACGGAATGAAACCTTCGGGGGCCTGATTTTTGGAACAAACGTGATCCAGAGGACTTGGAGTGCAAGCAAAGAAGCAGCCAAGGCGGCCACGAGGGTGGAGGGAGTGCCCACCCCTACAAGGCGCGCCCCCTATCTCGTGGGCCCCTCGGGCGGCCACCGACATACTTCTTCCTCCTATATATACCCACGTACCCCGAAAACATCCAGGGAGCCACCAAAGAAATATTTCCGCCACCATAATCTTTTGTATCCGCGAGATCCCATCTTGGAGCCTTCGTCGGCGCTCCGCCGGAGGGGGAATCAACCACGGAGGGCTTCTACATCAACACCATAGCCCTTCCGATGAGTTGTGAGTAGTTTAAGACACACCTTCGGGTCCATAGTTATTAGCTAGATGGCTTCTTCTCTCTTTTTGGATCTCAATACCATGTTCTCCCCCTCTCTTGTCGAGATCTATTTGATGTAACTCTTTTTGTGGTGTGTTTGTCGAGATCCGATGAATTGTGGGTTTATGATCAAGTTTATCTATGAGAAATATTTGAATCTCCTCTGAATTCTTTTATGTATGATTGAGTTATCTTTGCAAGTCTCTTTGAATTATCGGTTTGGTTTGGCCTACTAGATTGATCTTTCTTGCCATGGGAGAAGTGCTTAGCTTTGGGATCAATCTTGCGGTGTACTTTCCCAGTGACAGCAGGGGCGGCAAGGAACGTATTGTATTGTTTCCATCGAGGATAAAAAGATGGGGTTTATATCATATTGCATGAGTTTATCCCTCTACATCATGTCATCTTTCTTAATGTGTTACTCTGTTCTTATGAACTTAATACTCTTGATGCATGCTGGATAGCGATCGATGTGTAGAGTAATAGTAGTAGATGCAGGCAGGAGTCGGTCTACTTGTCACAGACGTGATGCCTATATACATGATCATGCCTACATAATCTCATAATTATTCGCTTTTCTATCAATTGCTCGACAGTAATTTGTTCACCCACCGTAATACTTATGCTATCTTGAGAGAAGCCTCTAGTGAAACCTATGGCCCCCGAGTGTATCTTTTATCATATAAGCTTTCAATCTACTTTTATTTGCATCTTTACTTTTCCAATATATATCATAAAATACCAAAAATATATTTATCTTATAATATTATCTCTATCAGATCTCACTTTCGCAAGTGGCCGTGAAGGGATTGACAACCCCTTTATCGCGTTGGTTGCGAGTTCTTTGTTTGTTTGTGTAGGTGCGTGGGACTTTTGAGGAGCCTTCTACTGGATTGATACCTTGGTTCTCAAAAATTGAGGGAAATACTTACGCTACTATGTTGCATCACCCTTTCCTCTTCAAGGAAAACCAACACAAGCTCAAGGCGTAGCAAGAAGGATTTCTGGCGCCGTTGCCGGGGAGGTCTTCGCTCAAGTCAAGACATACCAAGTACCCATCACAAACTCATCTCCCTCGCATTTACATTATTTGCCATTTGCCTCTCGTTTTCCTCTCCCCTACTTCACCCTTGCCGTTTTATTCGCCCTCTCTTTCCCAATCTCCTCTCTTTTCCGCTTGTCTTCTTCTTCCTCCCTCTTTTGCTTGCCTTTTTCTGTTTGCTTGTGTGTTAGATCGTTTATCTTGTCGTTATGGCTAGTCCCATTTCCGCTCCTATGTCTCCCGAGTTTGAAGTTCTTCACTTCAAGCAAAGGCAAGGAGAAAACTTAAAAGATGCTTGGTATAGGATGATGGGATCTTATCATAATTGCACTTTAGAGGTGAATTTTAGAATTCTACTTTGCAATTTTTATGTTCGGTTAAATATGCCCCATAGACAACTCTTGGATTGCATTGCTAAAGGAAATTTTATTGAAATTGATCCCAGTATTGCGCATGATATTATAGAGGGAATAGTGGGAACACTACCTCAAAAAGGGGGATCACATCCTACCGTAGAAGAAACTCAAGTGTTTGAAAAGATTTGTGAAGTAATAAAAATATTACAAAAGTCTGTTGAACCTCTTAAGAGTGTTAGCGGAAATCTTCACCGCATGAATATGTTGATTACTCTTTGCAATAAGCGGTTGGATTCTTTAGATCTAAAAATTTCAGAGTATGAAGGGAAACGCAAAGAGCCTCCCGGATTTGAGCATGATTCCGCTAAAAAACTGAAAATCAAAGATGGCACTACTTAGATCTATCTTCGCTTTTATGCCTAGCTAGGGGCGTTAGACGATAGCGCTAGTTGGGAGGCAACCCAATTTTCTTTATGTTCTTTGTTTTTGTTCCTGTTTATAGTAATAAATTTTGCATCTACTTTCTGTTTAGATGTGTTTTCATGTTTTATTTAGTGTGTGTGCCAAGTAGAACCTATAGGATAACCTATGGTATGAGTTAATTTGATTCTGCTGAAAAACAGAAACTTTGCGCTCACGAGAAAAAATTCAATAAATCACAGAAACGTGTTTTTGCATTGATTATTTTTTCTTATGATCAATAGACAAATTTATTAGGACTTCCTATTTTGTTAGGATTTTTGGAGTTCCAGAAGTAACCGAAAGTTATAGATTGCTACAGACTGTTCTGTTTTTGACAGATTCTGCCTTTCGTGTGTTGTTTGCTTATTTTGATGCATCTATGGCTAGTATTAAGTGGTATAAACCATAGAGAACTTGTAATACAGTAGGTTTAACACCAATAAAAACAAAGAATGAGTTCATTACAGTACCTTATGTGGTGGTTTTTCTTTCTTGCACTAACGGAGCTTATGAGATTTCCTGTTGAGTTTTGTGTTGTGAAGGTTTCAAGTTTTGGGTAAAGATTTGATGGACTATGGAATAAGGAGTGGCAAAATCCTAAGCTTGGGGATTCCCCGAAAAGGCATCCCCTCTTTCATCTTCGTTCATTGGTTACTTTACTTGGAGCTATATTTTTATTCACCACATGATATGTGTTTTGCTTAGAGCGTCTTGTATGATATTAGTCTTTGCTTTTTAGTTTACCACAATCATCCTTGATGTACACACCTTTTGGGAGAAGCCTACTTGATTGAAATTTATTAGAATACTCTATGTGCTTCACTTATATCTTTTGAGCTAGATATTTTTTGCTCTAGTGCTTCACTTATATCTTTTAGAGCACGGCGGTGGGTTCATTTTGAAGAAATTGTTGATCTCTCATGCTTCACTTATATTATTTTGACAGTATCTTAGAACAGCATGGTATTTGCTATGGTTATAAAATTGGTCCTAGAATGGTAGGCATCCAAGTTGGGTATAATAAAAACTATCATAGGAAGTGAATTGGATGCTATGATCAATTTGATACTTGATAATTGTTTTGAGATATGGAGGTAGTGATATTAAAGTCATGCTAGTTGGGTGATTATGAATTTAAAGAATACTTGTGTTGAAGTTAGCAAGTCCCGTAGCATGCACGTATGGTTAAAGTTGTGTAACAAATTTGAAACATGAAGTGTCCTTGGATTGTGCATCCTTATGAGTGGCGGTCGGGGACGAGCGATGGTCTTTTCCTACCAAACTATCCCTCTAGGAGCATGCGCGTAGTGCTTGGTTTTTTATGACTTCTAAATTTTTGCAATAAGTATATGAGTTCTTTTGACTAATGTTGAGTCCATGGATTATACGCACTTTTACCTTTCCATCATTGCTAGCCTCTTCGATACCGTGCATTGCCCTTTCTCACCTTGAGAGTTGGTGCAAACTTCGTCGGTGCATCCATACCCCGTGATATGATAGGCTCTATCACACATAAACCACCTTATATCTTCCTCAAAACAGCCACCATACCTACCTATTTATGGCATTTCCATAGCCATTCCGAGATATGTTGCCATGCAACTTTCCACCATTCCGTTTATCATTATGACACGCATTACTTTTGTCATATTGCCATTGCATGATCATGTAGTTGACATCGTATTTGTGGCAAAGCCACCATGCATAATTTTTCATACATGTCACTCTTGATTCATTGCACCATCCTGGTACACCGTCGGAGGCATTCATATAGATTCATATCTTGTTCTAGTATCGAGTTGTAATTCATGTGTTGTAATCAATAAAAGTGTGATGATCATCATTATTAGAGCATTGTCCCCAAAGAAAAAAAAGTCCAAAGAAAAAAAGGCCAAAGAAAAAAAAGGCCAAAGAAAAAAAAGAAAAAAAAGAAAAGAAAAAAAGGAATAAAAGAAAAAGGGGGCAATGTTACTATCTCTTTTCCACACTTGTGCTTCAAAGTAGCACCATGTTCTTCATATAGAGAGTCTCATATTTTGTGCTTCAAAGTAGCACCATGTTCTTCATATAGCGAGTCTCATATTTTGTGCTTCAAAGTAGCACCATGTTCTTCATATAGAGAGTCTCATATGTTTTCACTTTCATATACTAGTGAGAATTTTTCATTATAGAACTTGGCTTGTATATTCCTACTATGGGCTTCCCCAAATGCCCTAGGTCTTCATGAGCAAGCAAGTTGGATGCACACCCACTAGTTTTCTTTTGTTGAGCTTTCATTCATTTATAGCTCTAGTGCCTCCGTTGCATGGCAATCCCTACTACTCATGTTGACATCAATTGATGGGCATCTCCATAGCCCGTTGATTATCCTCGTCAATGTGAGACTTTCTCCTTTTTGTCTTCTCCACACAATCCCCATCATTATTCTATTCCACCCATAGTGTTATATCCATGGCTCACGCTCATGTATTGCGTGAAGGTTGAAAAAGTTTGAGATTATTTAAGTATGAAACAATTGCTTGGCTTGTCATCGGGGGTGTAGAATTTGGGAACATTTTTGTGTGACGAAAATGAAGCATGGCCTAACTATATGATTTTGTAGGGATGAACTTTCTTTAGCCATGTTATTTTGAGAAGACATTATTACTTTTATTAGTATGCTTGAAGTATTACTATTTCTTATATCAATATGAACTTTTATTTTGAATCATTTGGATCCGAACATTCATGCCACATTAAAGAGAAATACATTGAGAATTATGCTAGGTAGCATTCACATAAAAAATTCTGTTTTTATCATTTACCTACTCGAGAACGAGCATGAATTAAGCATGGGGATGCTTGATACGTCTCCAACGTATCTATAATTTTTTATTGTTCCATGCTATTATATTACCTGTTTTGGATGTTTATGGGCTTTATTTTACACATTTATATCATTTTTGGGACTAACCTACTAACTGGAGGCCCAACCTATATTGCTGTTTTTTGCCTATTTCAGTATTTTGAAGAAAATGAATATCAAATGGAGCCAAATGGAATGAAACCTTCGGGACCGTGATTTTTGGAACAGACGTGATCCAGAGGACTTGGAGTGCAAGCCAAGAAGAAGCCGAGGCGGCCACAAGGGTGGAGGGCGCGCCCACCCCTATAGGGCGCGCCCCCCTATCTCGTGGGCCCCTCGGGCGGCCACCGACATGCTTCTTCCTCCTATATATACCCACGTACCCCAAAAACATCCAGGGAGCCACCAAAGAAATATTTCCGTCACCATAACCTTCTGTATCCGCGAGATCCCATCTTGTATCCTTCGCAGGCGCTCCACCGGAGGGGGAATCGACCACGGAGGGCTTCTACATCAACACCATAGCCCTTCCGATGAGTTGTGAGTAGTTTACCACAGATCTTCGGGTCCATTGTTATTAGCTAGATGGCTTCTTCTCTCTTTTTGGATCTCAATACCATGTTCTCCCCCTCTCTTGTGGAGATCTATTCGATGTAACTCTTTTTATGGTGTGTTTGTCGAGATCCGATGAATTGTGGGTTTATAATCAAGTTTATCTATGAGAAATATTTGAATCTCCTCTGAATTCTTTTATGTATGATTGCGTTATCTTTGCAAGTCTCTTTGAATTATCGGTTTGGTTTGGCCTACTAGATTGATCTTTCTTGCCATGGGAGAAGTGCTTAGCTTTGGGTTCAATCTTGCGGTGTCCTTTCCCAGTGACAGCAGGGGCAGCAAGGCACGTATTGTATTGTTGCCATCGAGGATAAAAAGATGGGGTTTATATCATATTGCATGAGTTTATCCCTCTACATCATGTCATATTTCTTAATGCGTAGCTCTGTTCTTATGAACTTAATACTCTAGATGCATGCTGGATAGCGGTTGATGTGTGGAGTAATAGTAGTAGATGCAGGCAGGAGTCGGTCTACTTGTCACGGACGTGATGCCTATATACATGATCATGCCTAGATAATCTCATAATTATTCGCTTTTCTATCAATTGCTCGACAGTAATTTGTTCACCCACCGTAATACTTATGCTATCTCGAGAGAAGCCTCTAGTGAAACCTATGGCCCTCGGGTCTATCTTTTATCATATAAGCTTTCAATCTACTTTTATTTGCATCTTTACTTTTCCAATCTATATCATAAAATACCAAAAATATATTATAATATTATCTCTATCAGATCTCACTTTCGCAAGTGGCCGTGAAGGGATTGACAACCCCTTTATCGCGTGGCCGTGAAGGGATTGACAACCCCTTTATCGTGTTGGTTGCGAGTTCTTTGTTTGTGTAGGTGCGTGGGACTTTTGAGGAGCCTCCTACTGGATTGATACCTTGGTTCTCAAAAACTGAGGGAAATACTTACGCTACTGTGCTGCATCACCCTTTTCTCTTCAAGGAAAACCAACGCAAGCTCAAGACGTAGCAATGATCCCTGTGATCAAAGGTGATCAGGCAGGCCGACCATGGTTTGAATTTGGGGACGACGGGCTCCATCGTGTAGACATCTCGGAGTGCACGTTTGCGCTCCCTCTTTGGGATATGAGTGACATAGATCATGTTCACTATTTTGATCTCTGGTGGAAAATTCTTCTGTCCCCCTGTGTTTAGCTGGCGAGGTTCGTCCTCGTCTTCACTCTGAGGTTCCTTGAAGTGGCGACTAGCGTTTGGTGGAGGCATTCTTGTTCTAATGGTTCTTCTGGGATGACGATCTCGTCAACGCCCAGGCTGATCTCCTCTTCAGAGACAGGTTGGTAGTTGCTATCTTCGGCGTCGCTATGGTTGGACAACATCTCCGGACTATATTCGACGTCCCCTCACACGCCTTGCTCCAACGCTGGGTCTGCTGGGTCCTCGGCTTAGTTCAGATTATCATCATCGTCCGTGACAATGTTGTTGTTTTTCCTTTTGTCGGATTGAGGTAGGTGCTTGGGACGCCGGCGCTTAGGAAGTTCATCGACATGCATGATGTTATAGACGTCGGCCTCATTCTCCTTAGATGTGTCCACCATGTATATATCGTATGATGATGTAGCTGTCCACTGCCCTAAAGGTGGTGGTTTTTGTGCCTACTCTTCTCTGGCATCGTCGTCCATACCGTCGATGTCTTCGGAGCCGTAATCAAGCGTGTCGGTTAAGTCCTCGACGGTGGCAATGAAGTGGGTGGTGGTTGGGAAACGAAGTTCTTTGTCGTACGCTTACCATTCGAGCCGGACATAGTTCGGCCGAGAGTCCCCTCACAAGGAGAGGGATTTCAATGAGCTTAACACATCGCCAAAAGGCGAGTGCTGGGAGATGTTCGCGGAGCTGAACTCCAAGACCGGCGCCCAATCAGGTTCAATGGACGTGGATGAACACGGTCCGGAACCCATGGCTGGAGACGAGTCCGAGGTTCCGGTGACACAAGCCTAGCTCGATGTTGGGTCTGTGTGCGTCTCGAGCGCCGCTGAGTTTGCAGCCTCCATGCCGGGGTTAAGCATCCCATCTTCGGATGACGCAGTCCGCTCCGGCTCTAGGGCCAGGGCAGTCACATGCGCTATCTCCTACACACGGCCAGATGACAGATCTAGGTCCTGTTTATCATGGTGGCCAGGGACAGCCCTTATGGGCTCGAACCCGTCGAAGATCAAGTCTTCACAGATATCGGCCACAAAATTCAGGCTTCCAAATCCGACCTGATGGCCAGGGTCGTAGTTATCGATCTACTCTAGATGGCCAAGCGAGTTGGCTCGCAGTGCGAAGCCGCCGAGTACGAAGATCTGTCTGGGGAGGAAGATCGCCCCTGGACTGAGTTGTTGTAGATGATTGATGGAGGCATCAAGCCTTCAGGTGATGACGTAGCGGAACTCTCAATGAAAGCACCAATGTCGGTGTCAAAATTGATGGATCTCAGGTAGGGGGTCCTGAACTGTGCGTCCAAGGCTAATGGTAACAGGAGACAGGGGACACGATATTTACCCAGGTTTGGGCCCTCTCTATGGAGGTAATACCCTACTTCCTACTTGATTGATCTTGATGAATATGAGTTTTACAAGAGTTGATCTACCACGAGATCGTAATGGCTAAACCCTAGAAGTATAGCCTGTGAGGTTATGATTGTTGTGGCTAAACCCTAGAAGTCTAAACCCTCTGGTTTATATAGACACCGGGGGGGCTAGGGTTGTACAAATTCGGTTACAGAGAAAGGAATCTACATATCCGAATCGCCAAGCTTGCCTTCCACGCAAAGGAGAGTCCCATCCGGACACGAGACGAATTCTTCTATCTTGTATCTTCATAGTCCAACAGTCCGACCAATGTATATAGTCCGGCTGTCCGAGGACCCCTTAATCCGGGACTCCCTCAATGGGTCAAAGATGTCCGAAGGCTTGCCGGCTGCATCGCCGCCCTGAGCAGGTTCATCTCTAAGTCCGTTGAGCATGCTCTCCCCTTTTCTAGATTTTCAAAAAGGCAGGTCCAATGAAATGGACCCCGGAGGTAGAGGCAGCACTGCAGGACTTAAAGAGATACCTCTCCTCTACACCAATACTGGTCGCGCCCAAGCCACAAGAGTTGTTGCTGCTATACCTGGCGGCAACAAATCAAGTGGTTGGTGCTGCGCTAGTGGCGCACAGAGAAGTCGAGGAAGAGGTGTGTCACGCCCAATATGTGACCCTATCCAAAAGGAACTCGAAGGTCCGACCAAGGATAGACCCGCATATTGAAACGCTTTTGCAAGGTGGATATCATTACATCAACATTACATAATATATGGGGATACATACATAAGGCATACAATGCCACATGAATACAACATCATCATACATAAGATTATCATCCGACTACGGATGAAACACAAATAGAAACTCAAACGACATCCACCCTGCTAGCCCAGGCTGCCGACCTGGAACCTATCCCCTAATCGAAGAAGCAGAAGAAGAACTCAACGTAAGCAAGCATCGCTCTCGCGTCATGATCATCGCATAACCTGCACCTGCAACTGTTGTTGTAGTAATCTTTGAGCCACGAGGACTCAGCAATCCCATTACCATGGGTATCAAGACTAGCAAAGCTTAATGGGAAAGGAAGGGGTAAAGTGGTGAGGCTGCAGCAGCGACTAAGCATATATGGTGGCTAGCATACGCAAATAAGAGCGAGAAGAGAACAATCGGAACGGTCGTGAAGCTAGCAATGATCAAGAAGTGATCCTCAACTCCTACTTACATCAAACATAACCCAGAAACCGTGTTCACTTCCCGTACTCCGCCGAAAAGAGACCATCACGGCTACACACACGGTTGATGCGTTTTAATTCGGATCTAGTGTCAAGCTATCTACAACCGGACATTAACAAATTCCCATCTGCCTATAACCGCAGGCACGGCTTTCGAAAGATTATACCCTGCAGGGGTGTCCCAACTTAGCCCATGACAAGCTCTCGCGATCAACGAAAGAATAGACCTTCTCCCAGGAAGACCCGATCACACTCGGAATCCCGGTTTACAAGATATTTCGACAATGGTAAAACAAGACCAGCAAGACCGCCCGATGCGCCGACAATCCCGATAGGAGCTGCACATATCTCGTTCTCAGGGAAACACCGGATGAGACAGGCTACGAGTAAAACCAGACCTCGAGTTGCCCCGAGGGGGCCCCGCAGGCGGCTCGGTTCGGACCAACACTTAGACAAGCACTGGCCCGGGGGGGGGGGCTAAAATAAAGATGACCCTTGGGTTGGCCGACCCAAGGGAAAGGATAGGTGGTGCTGAGGCAAATGGTAAAACCAAGGTTGGGCCTTGCTGGAGGAGTTTTATTCAAAGCGAACTGTCATGGGGGTCCCATAAATCACTCGACCGCGTAAGGAACGCAAAATCCGGGAACATAACACCGGTATGACGGAAACTAGGGCGGCAAGAGTGGAACAAAACACTAGGCAAAAGGCCGAGTCTTCCACCCTTTACCAAGTATATAGATGCATTAATAATATAAGAGATATTGTGATATCCCAACTAAAATCCTGTCCACCATGGAGCAATCTTCAACTTCACCTGCAACTAGCAACGCTATAAGAGGACTGAGCAAAGCGGTAACATAGCCAAACAACGGTTTGCATAGGAAAGGTGTCAAAGGTTAGAGGCTGGCATGGCAATTTGGGATGGCTTGATAAACAGGTGATAGGTGGCACAACATAGCGATAGAACGAAACAACTAGCATAGCAATGATAGTAGTGAGATCCAGGGTAGCGGTCATCTTGCCTGAAATCCCGCAAGGAAGAAGAACGAGTCCATGAAGAAGATGAACGGATGAAGCCGAACCAAGCGTAGATGAACGAATCCTTACGATCACAACGAAACAGGAACTATTGAAAAGAAGCACACAACATAGTAAACACACCACACAAGAACAAGGCATGATGCTCAACCAAGTATGATGCATGACAAAGCTACACAAAGCTACTCATGGCAAGAGATGATGCAAACAAGAGCAACACATCAAGGCAAGTTTAAATGAGGCCGGGAACAACATATAACAATTCCGGTAAGTCCTCAGATGCATATTTCGAAATTGGTCCAGATCTGAATAAACCTTATGTTCAAGTTGTTAAACAGCAAGTTAAGATGAACAAAGATGAGCTACACGAGATTCTAGTCAAGTTACATATAAAGTTCATTTAGTTCGGAGCTACGGCCTAGAAGATATGAGCAAAACAAGTTAAACATGGCATTGATGCAAAATGCACCCAAACATCAAGCAAACACCTCAAAACAAGGCTGCAACATGATAATATGAAACTATATGCAAAAGCAAGTAAGTTTCATATAGAGCACACTCAAAACGGAGCAACGGTTCAACACACACACATGAAGCAAGTTTAAAGGACAAGCTGTCCAAAACAGCAACTAGGCATATTGCAAGCATCAAAACAATAAGCTACAGCACCCCAACATGATAACAAAAGGCATGGACATGATGTATAGGTAAAGCATTACAAAACATGAACACTGAGCTATCTCCAGAAATCACTAGAACAAGCTCAAACACACATGGTAAGATTGCAAGTAATAACAGTTTCAAACTTTGCAGAAAATAACATCACGATGCAATGTTTAGAGCTATCAAACAACATGTTATAGGAACTTATAATGGCAAACAAAGGCATGGCATGAATCTACTAATTGCATAGATCAAAAGTCCCTTACTGACCATGAGCCAAAAAGGATCAGAAAATATGATGGCACCCACGTAAACATAGCAAGTTATAATACAGATTCAAACATGGCAGAAACAGAATTATGAAGGCATGTTAATGAGCTTGTGCAACTCACTACATAGCAAAACATGGCATGGCAAGGCAACCAACAGTAAGAAGGCATATTTGTGAAGCTAAGCATGGCAATAGCAAGGTCATAGGGTGCATGGAACACTAGGAAAACACATGGCAACAACTGAACTTAATGTTAATAGGCTAACAGCAACATTATCAAGCAACTTTGGAGCAAGATATAAACAATCTATAGCAAGCTATAAATGCAACCAGGGGCATAGATGGATGTTTGCATGCTTGTGCTAGTCACCACATTGATCACAAATATACATGGCAAACACCACTGTAAAGAAGACATAACATAGATCAAAACACATGTAGACATCAACCTCATAGGATGCACACATCAATCATGGCAAAAATGACAAAAGAGCTCGTTCTGTTAACAGACAGCAGAAAACATTATGAAGCACTCTTACAATGATGATTCAGGCATCAGGATGACCTCAAATGAATATGATTCAATGGAATGAAATGATGTACTTGTTGAGACGAACAATTTGACATATTACACGCACGAAACGGAGCTACGGATGCGGAGATACGGCATGACGAACATGACATGAAAATTACAAAAATATCGGGGACAACAATTCGGGGAAGGGGGAAATGTCAACCTTCGTACTGCACGGATGTCGAGGATCGCCGGAGACTCGCCGGAGTTGGTGGGGATAGCCGGAGAAGGGCCGGCTGAGGAGGATCTAGCCCTCCCGCGGCTGGATCCGGTCAGGGAGGAGGAGGTGCGGACGGCAAGGCGAGCCGGCGGTGGAGGGCGAGCGGGGCGAGCGGCGGCGGGGCACGGGGCGCTCGGGCGGCCGCGCGGGACTGGGCGGGCCGCGGGCAGCGGACGGCGACGGCGGCCACGTGGCGGGATGGGATTGGACGGGGGGAGAGGGGCGGACACGTCCGGTCGCCGGGCGGACATGTCCGGCGGCGCGGAAGGAATGGAACTAGGGTTTTCATCCGCGAATTTTTGGGGGGAGGGCATATATATAGATAGAGGGAGCTAGGAGAGTCCAAATGAGGAGCGGTTTTCGGCCACGCGATCGTGATCGAACGACCGAGAGCATGGAGGGGAGTTAGATGGGTTTTGGGCCACTTTGGAGGGGTGTTGGGCTGCAAGGAGAAAGAGGCTTTCGGGCTAACTCGGTTAACCGTTGGAGTACCAAACGACCTCCAAATGGCACGAAACTTGACAGGCGGTCTACCGGTGGTATACCAAGGCCGCTTGGCAAGACTCGGTCCATTCTGAGAAAGTTTAACACCCACTCACAACAAGAGACGAAAGGGGGACGCCGGAGGGCATAGGAGTGCCGGATCGCAAAACGGACAACGGGGAAAATGCTCGGATGCAAGAGATAAACACGTGTGCAATGCAATGCAATGCAATGCACATGATGACAAGACAAAATGCAACACGCAAGCAAATGACATGGCAACGACGGTGAATAACTCGCAGACACCTGGCGCATCGGATCCGGGGCGTTACAAGGCGACAGCAGCAACAAGGCCCATAGGAGAGGAATTGGACCTGCCAGGATCTGACCCCGGCAAGGGAGAGCCCCCGACAGGATCCGATCCTGGCAAGGCAGTGTCTGCGCAAGTAAGCGAGGTAAAGCAGAAGAAGAAGGTGATGCAGGACCCAGTCTACCTTGTCAGCTCCCTCTTGTAGGGGGCTAGGTCAAGGTATTCTGGGATGCAGAAATTGCTTTTCGACATCCTTATGGCCTCCAGAAAGCTGCGTCATTACTTCCAAGCACATGAAGTCACTGTCGTCACATGCCTCCCTTTGCAACGCATCTTGCATAACCCAGATGCAACCAGGAGGATTGCGGAGTGGGTGTTGGAGCTGTCAAGCTTTGGCCTTAAGTTCGAGAGCACCTCAATGATCAAGAGCAGAGCCTTGGCGGAATTCATAGTAGAATGGACATCCACGCCCGACGAAGGAGTTCAAGAAACCACCCTTCCCGGCAAAGAGGCAAGTACTCATTGGACTATGTACTTCGATGGAGCCATCTCGTTACAAGGTGCAGGTGTCGGCGTGTTGCTCTTCGCGCCCACCAAAGAACGCCTCAAGTACGTGATCCAGATGCACTTCCCCCGAAAGAGGGGCTGCTCCCCGGTCTCAGGATCACGATAAACCTCGGGATCATGAAGCTTATTATCAGAGGAGATTCACAACTTGTTGTCGGGAAAGTTAACAAGAATTATCAGAGCCCATTGATGTAGGCTTACGTGGATGAAGTGAGGAAGTTGGAAGAGCGCTTTGATGGTCCGCAAGCGGAGCATGTTCCTCGAGCAGAGAACAACGTCGCCAACAACTTGTCGAAGCGCGCCACCCTCAAGTACCTGTGGAACCAGGTACCTTCATGCTCCAATTAGCTCAGCCATCCGTAGAACCCTCGGTAGGATAGAACAAGCAAAATAAGGTAGGGCTCGACAAGTACTTTCCCGCAGATCTCCCAGGAGCTGCTGGCAAAGAAGTTGCCGGGTACCCCAAGTTGCCGAGGGGCAGCAGCCTCCGGAGGGGCCCCCGGTCCCCGCCGTCGAAGAAGCTGCCCCCGCAGTAGAAGACATGCCCCTAGTCCTTGCCGTCGAGCCTCAGGCTCCAGCGTGGGCACTGTCGGTGTCAAAACCGACAGATCTCAGGTAGGGGGTCCCAAGATGTGTGTCGTGGATCGATGGGTAACAGGAGACATGGGAAACGATGTTACCCAAGTTCGGGCCCTCTCTATCGAGGTAATACCCTACTTCCTGCTTGATTGATCTTGATGAATATACGATTACAAGAGTTGATCTACCTCGAGATCATATGGTGTGGTCTAAACCCTAGAGGTATGATGAGTAATGTCATAATGATCTAGCCCCCCTATCGACTAGCCTAGCCTTGGTTTATATAATGTACCAGAGGCCTAGGATAACAAGAGTCCTAGCGGAATACACCGGTGGAGGAGTCGTTGTATTGATCACCAAGTCTTGTGGAACCATCCTCGTGTATGCATTATCTGTCCGAACTGGCCCATGAGTATACAGCCATGGGGGTCCTCGACCCAATCTAACTGATCGGGAGACGACGTGGTGAGTACCCCCTAGTCCAGGACACTGTCAGTAGCCCCCTGAACCGGTCTTCAAGTTGTGTACGCTCCTTGATTATTCCAAACTATTCTTCATCTTTAGTCATCGGTCTTGAAAACTAGTTCACCAAATCTTCTCTTCGATCTTGAGGATCACCGAGGTGAATTTGGAGAGTTCACACGTCGGATATCCGAGGAGCCCATTTAAGTTCTCGGCCTTTGATAATACCTTGTAATTTTTTACGCCACACCTCGGGTTTGAAGTTGTTCCCGTGCGGCGGTGTCCTCTTGCATCCGAGCCCCAACGCCGGACTGCATTTGAGGTATCTTTTGCAGCCAAGCACCAACGTCGGACTGCTTCTGAGCTCCAACGCTGGAATGTATCTGAGCTCCAATGCCAGACTATGTCCAAGCTCCAACGTCGGGCTGCATCCGAGCTCCAACGCTGGACTATATCCGAGGTGTCATAGATCACCTTGGTTGAAAAAAGTTGAAGGAGTTTAGCCGAGCTTAATGCCGGAAATGCCCTTTACGGAGCTAGCCACTGGCGCCCGAGCTTTATGCCGGACTACTTCCGAGGTGGTGCACCACCCCGACCGTGGGCTGATTTTTGGTGAATATTTTTGACTGGTGCAATTTATTCTCTGTCGAAATATATAGCCAGTATATGTATATCCAGTAGTCCTCAAGGTGTGTGTCAGTCTAAAACCCGAGATGCACCTGAAGGAAAACATGAAACCGCTGATCCTAGTAGCTCCTGAGACTCAGGTCGATGTGCGAAATTGGCCTGAGGATCAACTCTTAGCTCGGCAGCATACTTAGGAATAGAAACGCATTGTAATATATTAGAGATAATAGTGATCGGCGAACGGGCCCTTGAGAAAGGGTCTTGAGAAGTTGCCGCAATATATTAGCTTGACGCCAGATATGTCCAGATGGTACCTATTGTTGTCCAAAGACGCGTTTGCCCATAGTTCGGTCAAGCCAAACACTAAGCACTTTGAATTTTCTGCATTGAACAGGCAACACAGTAGCCCCCGAGACACGGGTCGGGTGGCAACACCGGATCAGGGGATCGACGTGCCCCTTTAATAGTTTTAAATAACAAGCCCGGAGACCAATAACCCCCGAGCCTTAATGTGGACACGGGTGGCCAAATTAAGGATCGATATCCATAGTAAAATAAAAAATTATATGTAATGATTCTATGTATCCAAGTACTCTACATCATTAATGCTCGAATCCGTATTGTACAAAACTTTGTTGACCGGCCATTGGCTTCAACCTCCTCGGCCAGTAGCCAAGGAGGGTTTGTCCTACTTTATAAAGCCTTTATGAGGGCAAAGATTTACGACAAACAAGGCAATCTGGCCATATGGTTTTATAAACAAAGGTACACAGAGAGATATGTTATATTACTTTTTAACGTAAGAAACATCTTCCAAAGAAAATAGTCCTGCTATCAGTTCCTTTATTTGGTTTATCATGCTGGCCATGATCATGAAACCTCATCTTTGTTCAATGTGGGAGAAAAATATTGAGGATTTAGTTCGGGGAAAGTTCTCGAACTCTATGGTATTAATGAACCAAAATTTTCACTTCCGTTGTTGCCGACCAATGTGAACCTTTGAGATTGCTAGCTTTCGGCTTCACCCAGTCTGAGGTACTAACTCGGATGACCCAGTAGTAACAATCATAGAGGTGATCCCTTTACCGCCTAGCCAAACAATTGGGAACGTAGGGGTAAGCACAGGAGCCAGGCAACCCAACTTGGCCAAAATCTTAAGTCAAATTGATGCATATTCATGGCTTTATATAACGATAATTACGGAAGGCAGCGCTTGTATAATGAATACAAACGCTGATGATATATACTTATTTTGACTCCATTGCGACCGTTTATCAGTTGAAAGTGGCCCATCGTCGGCTTCTACCCCTTTGTAGATACTACGCAGGGTGTTTCCGCAATAACAAGACAACCCTTAGCCGACGCCTTGATGCTCGAAGGAGGTTGTGTTAGCGGAAACGAGGCAATCAGATATCCGGGCTTTATAACTTTCACTTAGTCATAGGAGCTTAAAGTTGGGAGGCCGGTAACTAGCCCCCGGTTAGTGTTCAACGACAGTAGAGGTCAAGCCGTAAACACTTCGGCCAATGTTACGAACGCTGTAATTTAACACGGGGTGACCTCTATCGATCTTATAGTTTAATGAGTCATTGGATTGCTGACCAGTTTACGCGTATTGTGATAGTCAGTTTTCGGCTTTCTCCACTGAGGCGCTTAACCATGCTAGATGGAAGCACAATCGCAGTGGTTCTCCCTTTGCGCACCTAGCCGAACAAAGCGGACCGTAGGAGGCAAGCACGGGAGCCGGGCAACCCAACTATTGACCATCTGAAACCTATACATATATAGCAATATCCGAGAATGTTTTTGCCGAATCTCTAAAGGTGTACGGCGTTGCACTGCGAGACTTATGCTGGAAACACACAAATAGTTTAAAAGTGCCATAGGCTTGGAAAACCAAAAAAACTTCAGTAAAAATTTGACGTCCGAACTAGATCAACTGTTCGGTGCCAATCCAAAATTTGTCCTAAAAAAATTGTGCTTCTGTCGTGCTTTAACATGACACATCCGATCTCAAGAGTTCAAGCGGGTCAGCCTACAACTTCAAGCTCCTTATCCCGAAGGCGGAGTACTTCACCGAGGCTAGTTTAGCAAACTAAACTCGAGCGGTTTTTAGAGAGAAGACAGGCTATCCGGCTATTGATCATACACTCGAGTCGAAAAAGGAGTGGTAGAAAAAGACTTTGCGATGACCAAGAAGAAAACACATTTACTATGAAACAGCTCATATAAATTTAAGAGCCCCCAAGTGACTTGGGTAAAAGAATTTTATGTATAATGATTGTATGTACCGAAGTACTTATATCATATATGTGTCCACACGAACTTTAAACGCGTCTTAACCGACCATCGGCTTCTCCCTCTTTAGTCAAGGGCCGAAAAGTGTTATGTACTCCACCTGTCGAGAATATCGACGGTGTTGCCGATAACCAGGTAATCAGGCCATAAGGCTGTAACAGACAAAGCGCGCTCAGGGAACTTATGCTATATTACTAATGAAGTGTAAGAAGCATCTTCGAAGAAAATAGTACCCCCCCCCCACCGATACCTTTCTTCGGTTTCTCATTGTTACTATGAGACTTGTGCAATAGATTTTTTGTATCCATGAGTTCCATTGTGTGCCGACCATGATTGAAAACAATAAGAGTACTACCTTTCGGCTTCACCCAGTCTGAGGTCCGAGCTCGGATGACCCGATCGTGACAATCGCAGAGGTGCTCCCTTTACTCCCTAGCCGAACAATCGGGAACGTAGGGGTAAACACAAGAGCAAGGCAACCCAGCTTGCGGAACACTTAAGTCAACATAGTGCATATTGTGGTGTAATACACGAACAAGGAACGAAGCCATACAAGTATAATCATATGCAAGAGGAAAGGCTTCATAAAGGAAGCCCCAAAGTAAACGGGGTATTTGAATTTGTGTGTCACAAAGTTACTTTTGACAAGGAAGTTTTTCACAAACAAATTTTTGCCAAAAAAGTATAATGCTTGGTTGAACCGAACAAAATTTAAAACTGAAAGTTTCTGAGCATGAAAGCGACTTAGCTGGTTAATGCGCTCGCCGGTGATGACGCGGTTCGGGCTTGTGGTGGGATGAAGACGCCCATTGATCTGTGACAGATCCGACAAGGTTCGCAGTCCTCAGCATGGTCGAGGACCCAGCCCCCAGGCCCGAGGTGTCCGAGCAAGGGGTTCGGCACTCCGGAGTAGTGACCGCGTAATGCAGTCAAAATCGATTACCTGCACACATAAAACAGTGCGGTCCAGGAAATAATAATAATAAATATATATAAGCCTTGTATAATTGCTTTAAGCAAAAATAATTTATTTAAAAAGATGTGGCCTGGCGCCGAAGCCAATGTCGATGCAGGGCGTCGGTGTGACACAGTGAAGGCGTGACAAAGCCTGAATTTGCAGGGCGGTCCGGGCTCTAGATGCGGCGTTCGCCGAACTACGGACGGGAAACATACCAAACCATCGCGCAACCATCGTTAATGTGGCCATCATTTAACAGACCTGTGTAAAGATGATGGAACAAACTAGAGTAATAACTTTTTAGAAAAATAAACCCAAGCAAGAAAAAATTACTAGGATTAATAGCACCTGGTTTATCTGTTGTAGCAATCTAAAAAAAGGTTGCTCCCGAAATTGGGACTTGATCCGCACACCCATTGCCTGGTGAGCGATGGAGCGGCGACATGGCGATGCTGGCAAAGGTTGGCTTGCCGAGGCAAAGCTCCTGGTCCAGCTAACATGATGAAGGTGGTCGGTTGACAAAGCCGAAGTCTCCCGAGTAGGTCGATGAAGGGATGACGAAGCCCCCGGTCCAGAGAGGAGACGGAGCAGGTCGGTGAGGAGATGTTGCACCTGCCATGTCAGCCGAGGTGTTGAAGTAGTTCGGCGTGATGGACATCAGCTCGATGAAGCAAGGGTTCGGCCATGCCAATGTAGGTCGTAACTTGTGACATGGTCAATGCTGGCTTGATGAAGTGACCGTGCAGCGATGCCGGTGTGCCCTCTCCATGTAATCTGTGGGGCGGCGATGTTGGTGACGATTTATCCTTCGCGATGCTGAACTCTTGTTCGGCTTACCGAGATGATGATCCAGAGAAGTTGAGCTCGGCTCAACAAAGCGACGACGTGTCTAGCGCAGGTCGGCAGCCATAGAGTAACGTTGTCGGGTTGGTTTGACACCGGCGCGATGGTGAAGATCATATTGGAAAAGACTTTAAAATTAGCGGGATGTGTTTGGTAACAAAACACAATACCCCTTACAAAACTTCCTTCGAAAAGGATGTCCGAAATCCCGTTCATAAAAAATATGAACTCGGATCGGATTCGTTCTCGCACAGAAAGCAGATCTGAAAAGGGATGCACTAATTGGAAGGTTTCCGGAGTTTGAACGGTCGGATTGAGCTGAAATTTTGAGGGTTGGTAGATATGGGAATTCTGCAGCAGATGAACGGTTGGATCTTCCAAAGGACCTCCGAGATGGGCTCTAGAGACCACGCCCTAAACTCATCTAGATTCTCGTCCAGATTTGACAGGGCTCTGGTATATCGTAGATTGCTAGAGATTCCTCCATCGGAACTCGACGAAATCTTCCCGGGTTGTTGTAGAATGAACTCCGCACAATTCCACCGAAGCAATCGTTAAGACGACACTCGAGGAGGCGGTGGCGGCGGATACAAGTTCACTGTCTGCATAGAGATCGGAGTTGATGTTGATGAAGGCCCTCGTCTGAACATGACTATCGAGGTAGGGCATAGTCCTCGGTCAAGCCGAGGTGACCAGTCAAGCCGGTGACGAAGATGCCGACACCATAGTTAATCTGCAGATGAGCCATCGATCCTTTGCGGATCACACAACGGAACTCTCAACGAAAGCACCATTGTCGGTGTCAAAATCGGCAGATCTCGGGTAGGGGTGCCAAGCTGTGTGTCATGGATCGATGGGTAACAAGAGACAGGGGACACGATGTTACCCAGGTTCGGGCCCTCTCTATCGAGGTAATACCCTACTTCCTGCTTGATTGATCTTGATGAATATAGGGTTACAAGAGTTGATCTACCTCGAGATCATATGTTGTGGTCTAAACCCTAGAGGTATGATGAGTAATGTCATAATGATCTAGCCCCCATATCGACTAGCCTGCCTCGGTTTATATAATGTACCAGAGGCCTAGGATAACAAGAGTCCTAGCCGAATACGCCGGTGGGGAGGAGTCATTGTCTTGATCAACAAGTCTTGTGGAATCTTCCTCGTGTATGCATCAACTGTCCGAACTGGCCCATGAGTATACGGCCATGGGGGTCCTTGGCCCAATCTAACTGATCGGCAGACGACGTGGTGAGTACTCCCTAGTCCTGGACACCGTCAGGCACATCATCCAGTCCACTTGCTCCTAACAAGGGAGCTCCCCAAGGAGCAGGAAGAAGCAGAGAAAGTAGCCCGTCGGTCTAGCATGTACCAGTTTGTGGACGATGTCATTTACAGAAGAAGGCTGAACGACATGAAATTGAAATGTATTCCTCAGGAGGACGAGCTAGAGTTGTTGGCAAAGATACACAGAGGTATATGTGGCTCCCACGTAGGGTCAAGAGCCCTTGTCGGCAAGGCATTCCGGCAAGGTTTCTTATGGCGCACTACCCTCTAGGATGCAATGGCACTAGTAACCAAATGTGAAGCGTGCCAGTTTCATTCGAAGAAGCTTCATCAACCAGCTCAAGCCCTTCAAACAATCCATCTCTCCTAGCCATTTTCGTTCTGGGGGCTCGACATACTGGGCCCCTTTCCCCGCGCTGTCAGGGGCTCTGAGTACTTGTACGTCGCGATTGACAAGTTCACAAAGTGGCTAGAAGTGGAGCCAGTGAGAAAGGTGATAGCACAATCAGCCATCAAGTTCTTCAAGGGACTCGTCTGCCGTTTTGGTGTGCCAAACAGAGTCATCACCGACAACGGCACGTAGTTCATGAGCCGCACCTTCATGCAGTATATCCAGGACCCTAGTGTTGGAGATATGCCCTAGAGGCAATCATGTATGATGATATTTCCTATGTGTTTATAAATAAAGATAGTCCTTGGACATTATCAATGATGTGTATCAGCAAGTACGTGACTTGTTTGTGAGACTATGCATTGTATGACGACTGTCCTAAAAGGTCCCTAGTCGAAAGGGCTGTCTGGATGCGCAGCCGACTAGACTAGCATATGACACGGTCGATGGCTTGGTCTCACTAGCCATGGAGCATTGGATGCTAACCGGATAATATGGACTTGGAAAGGTCTGGTCGGATTCGACGTAGTCGGATCCGAGTCGGACAGACCCAACTATGAGATGCAGCGATATGTCATCTGTGAGTCTCTAGTACAACATACGTTCTATGTCCTAAGACATGAGCTGACGCATGTACTCGGGATGGTGACAGACTTGCTTTGGGCCGACCAAACGCTACTCCGTGACTGGGTAGTTACAAAGGTAGGTTTCGGGTTTGTCCAGTCCCATGCTGTGAGACATGGTCGAGCAAGATGGGATTTTCCCCTCCGATTAGGAGAGATATACTCTGGGCCCCTCGTGTGATCCGACCAGGATAAGCATGGCCATGCAACAAGGATTATGAGATAATCCGGATAGTGGTCAGAATCACTAGAACGAGAAAGAGGTCGGGCTAGCACAAGGATGACAATCTCGCCTTGAGCTCGACAACATATATCGTGTGGCAAAGGGAACAGAAGTGTGACACGTTGTACAGGTTCGCCTAACCAGCTTCATAGTCTGCTTGGTGGTCGGCACACCTTGCTAGAGGCCGCTACCAACCATGAAGGTCGGAGGTGATCCAAACTGTGACAAAGCCAACTTGAACCTAAGGGGTCGCGCGCTTAAGGGAAGGAACCTACGAGGTCGGTTCATAGGACACTGGTCGGATGTGATCCAAACTGGACAAGGAACGTGACCAAGTAGACTTTGGGCTTTAGGGTCCATGCAAGGCCCAAGTGTTGAGCCTGCGATGGACGCCTATATAAAGTGGAGGTGCGGCACACTCATGGGGGTTGATCGCTTCGGCACCGTCACTAGGGTTTGCATGTGTTGCGAATAGCCACCTCCACTCGCTGCCGACTGTGTGATCGGACCTAGCAGTCCGCCGCACGGTGTTCCTCCTGCACGCCCGGATACCGTTAGAGGTGGTGCACTTGTGCTGCTCCGGCGAACTTGTACGCGGGATCGGACGACCGGCTATTCGAGGGAGATCGGACGAGGAGGAGACGATCCACATGGACGTGCTGCCCCAACTCTTCTTTCGCTGCACGGCACTGCGCGTCTAGTGGTAACAAACTGTGATCCATCTCCCATAGCATGTTCCTGGATGTTCTGCGTGTAGGAAAATTTTAATTTGCAGTCGACGTACCCTACCGTAGATCCCAACACCTGGCAGCAAGGTATGCTTTGCTTCTGTTGCTCACCCAAGGAGCAATGGCCAGGCGGAAAGGGCAAATGTTGAAGTATTGCGAGGCCTCAAAACAAGAACCTTCGACAAGCTGCGCAAGTGTGGAAGGTGATGGATTGATGAATTGCCAACGGTTCTTTGGTCAATCAGAATGACACCAAATCGAGCCACTGGCCAGACACTCTTTGCCCTGGTTTATGGGGCAGAAGCAGTTCTCCCCACTAAACTCATATACTGGTCACCTCGAGTGCTCACTTATGATGAGCTTGAGCAAGAGCAGTTGTGCCAAGATGATGCAACGCTCCTTGAGGAAGATCGTCTTCGAGCTGCTCGCTACCAGCATGCCTTGCGCCGCTATCATAGCCGCAAGGTTCACGCCCGAAGCCTTGAGGAAGGTGACCTTGTTCTTCGGCGCGCTTAGACCGCCAAGAATTCAAACAAGTTTACGCCAAAGTGGGAAGGCCCCTATCGGGTAATATGAGTCACGAGGCACGGTGCAGTCTGCCTGGAGACTGAAGATGGCATTCCAGTGAGAAACTCCTGGAATATCGAGCATCTTCGTAAGTTTTACCCATAGGGCACGGTTGTCGGGAGCTTCCACAACCACCTTTTGTACTAGCCTTGCCAATAAGGCACACAACCCAATGTACAAAGCCAGGCGCAGACCCTGCACGCAGCTAGATAGTCTTTAGCATGTACATTTTCCTACTAGATTCCATGTCTATATATGTATATGTATGCATGTATACTTGTCCAGGATATTGTGCTACCTTAGATTCTAACAGGTGTTGGGAAACTGCCAAGACTCCATGCCCCTGTCCTCTCTTCCCTCCGGCCGTAGTAACAACGCCCCGACAAGAGATTGAGAAGACTGCTTGGTGCGGCGTCTCCATCAACAGCTTAATCAGATAAAGTTCCTCACCTGCCCATTCAAGTTCGTAATTTGTGGCTTGTGCAATAGAAAACCTCACCACTCTGTCTAGACTTGGGTGCTCCCATCCCCGACTCGAACGCTGCTTCGGTCGGGGTAGTTGCAGTAACCATGGGCAAAAGAAGAGTTTAGCAGGGGGGCTGGACCCTGTGCATGTAACCCGGCAGATGTGATTCTCCGGCAGGCACAGGAGCGCCGGTAAGGTAGCTTGCCGGGGAGACTCATTTATTTTCATTAAAGGGGCATTTTGCCTCTGCACGAACGTACACGTGCATGAGTTCCCAGCGAAAGCTCATCTTTTTCATTGATATGTTGATGCAATTATAGATATTACAAAACATAAGCATGGGCTTGGTAGAGTACATTTCCTAGAAAGTTAAGATTTGGCAAGTGCCTACAAATTGATAAAAAGATAAGTGTCCCATAATCCCCATTCTTGCCTCATTCCTCTCCAGGCCGGTAGGCCGCACAAGGTGACGGGCATGGGGAACTGGGCGATGGAGAGGTTGATGAGGAAGCCCACCAACCACTGTCGCCAGGGACAGCAGGATGAAGCCCCCGACAAGGCGTGTTGCCGGGGGAGGGAGCGGGCCAGATGATGGTGCGGCCACTGGCGGTCAGCCAGAGTCGGAGTCATCGTCCTCCCGCCCGATGTTGTCGTCGTCACTCGCGATGTCCTCCTCACCACTGTCGCTCGAGGAGGAGCATTCATCATCACTAGAGCTCTCCACACAGCACCCTAGGCGAATTTCGGAGTTCCCGACGACCTTGACGGAGAGCAGGCCGCTCTCCATTAACTTAAAATAGAGAACGTGCCCCTCCGTCAAGTTGTGGTCACGTGCAAAGGTTTTCCACCCCTGACGAAGATACATGAAGTGAGGGTGGGGAAAGTCGACATCGGCCCACATGCTGCCGTTCCCGCAGTCCCTCATGTGAAGCCTCAAGGCCCGCGGGGCCTCCTCATCCATCACCCGAGCAAACGGAGTCAGAAGCTGGAGGCGACTGCACACAAGCTTATACAGCCTGATGAAGAACTCATAGGGTTGGTCCCCGATGTGGTCACCCATGGGAGGAGGGGCCGCTGGCGGGAGCGCAGCGGGTACGCCTCCCCTTCCGCCTCCTCCCCGAGCGCTGCGACAACCTCGGCCCGGTCTCCTTCCTCTTCCTCTCGCGGCGGGCTCCACTGCCGGAGGCTCCGAGGGAGGAGGGACACGTTGTCGAGCAGAAGCCCTCATCGCTGTCGTCGAGGCGCTAGCGCGCCCTTTCACCACGATGAATGAGAGGAAGATGGTAAGCAAGAGGGAGAGAAGAGAGCGAGTGCGGAGAAGCACTATCCCTCTCCCCTTTTATAGAAGAGCAAGGCCGGAGCCTGGCCACCCAGCCCAAGTGGCGGCCGCCCCGCACGGCCAATGCGACCTCTTGAAGCACAGGGAATCGGAACCGGCCCGCTCCCCCAATCCATGAATGCCTGATTTTCCGCCTCGGCATTAATGCCCACGTCCTCCACAACCGCCACCTGCCCTTCCCAACGCATGGAGTGTATGTGATGAAGAAGAAGGGGCATAAGAACGGGTGGGACGACCGATTGCCACCCCATGATCGTGGGTTGCGGCGCTATGCAGGCTGCGACCCGAGTCCACTTAGTAAATGAGTAGCGCCCCTGTAGATTCCTTCCTTTTTAATAAGGGAAGCACATGCCGGCTCTTTGCTATCGACTGCGAGATGACGCGAGCATGCTGAGGCCATCCCATGCACGACCCCCACGTCACGCACACGATGCTGGGTGTGGGGAAGCACAACTGACAGAAAGATCATGGCGGTTCGCCTCTGCCATGCCCGCCCGCGCACTACTTTGGGCCTGGCCCAACTACGCCTTGCGCTTATGTGTGGCCGAGGCCCGGGGGCTCCAGTCGGTGTACAAAAGTGTGGGTACTTCTGTACCCCTTAATTGTGCACAGATGATCGCAGCTACACCTATAGCAGGGCTTGGCAAGGCAGAGGAGAACGGCAGAAGGCAAGAGGGGAACAAAGAATATCAGAGAAGACACTCAAGGTAACAGGCAGCAGGAGACCAGCAGGGCCACGCCCGGCAACAAGCCTTGCCGAGGCAACCTGTGAGGCCCCCGGCAAGTTCCTTGCCGGGGCGGCCCGTGAAGAAACCAACAAGGCCACCACTCCAATGCAACGATAGGCTTGCCAGCTAAGCAGGCGCCTGCGTGGCGGCATGCAGATCTTCGTGGAAGCCTACCATTTCGCCAACACAACAGCTAGTTGGCCAGCATGGCGCTACATGCCTCATCAGCCCGGACGCATGGCGAGAAGAAGAGGAGTGGCAAAGGATGAGATGGCCTTTGTTGCCGTCCCTAATAAAGCGAGAGGACACGTAGGCAACGCATTAAATGCACTTGTCCTATGTTGATCGAGCAATAAGCTCGTAGCACTATAGCTTGCCACCTCCTGTGTGCCACTGTGGCAATCCCTTTGTGTATAAAAGGAGGCCCAAGGCGCACAGAGAGAGGATTCGGAATTTTGGACAAAGCATGCATCGTAGCTAGTTCAAGAGCTCAAGAACACACATATAACCAGATAAAGCAGGACTAGGGTATTATGCATCTTTGCGGCTTGAACCTGGATAAAAATCCTCTGTGTGCTAACGGCTCGACCTGCTCTTCGTGCAACTAATGCCTGCCGAACATAGAAGGGATCCTTGTGACCCCATAGGTGATCGGTTTCCCCAACAATCTTATTTTGCTTAGTACGGCGGTAGCATTATAAGATGATCCCTTACTAAATTTCAAGGTATAAGTGTTCTCCCTGAGTATGCACCGTTGCTACAGTTCGTCGTGCTGAGACACCACGTGATGATCGGGTGTGATAAGCTCTACGTTCACATACAATGGGTGCATGCCAGTTTTGCACACGCAGAATACTCGGGTTAAACTTGACGAGCCTAGCATTTGCAGATATGGCATCGGAACACTGAGACCGAAAGGTCGAGCATGAATCATATAGTAGATATAATCAACATAGTGATGTTCACCATTGAAAACTACTCCATCTCACGTGATGATCGGACATGATTTACTTGATTTGGGTCACGTGATCACTTAGATGATTAGAGGGATGCCTATCTAAGTGGGAGTTCTTAAGTAATATGATTAATTGAACTTTAATTTATCATGAACTTAGTACCTGATAGTATTTTGCATCTCTATGTTGTTGTAGATCAATGGCCCGTGCTACCGTTCCTTTGAATTTTAATGCATTCCTAGAGAAAGCTAATTTGAAAGATGATGGCAGCAACTACATGGACTGGGTACATAACTTGAGGATTATCCTCATTGCTGCACAGAAGAATTACATCCTAGAAGCACCATTGGGTGCCAGGCCTACTGCAGATGCTACTGATAACGTTAAGAACGTCTGGCAGAGCAAAGCTGATGACTACTCGATAGTTCAGTGTGCCATGGTTTACGGCTTACAACCGAGACTGATGCGATGTTTTGAACGTCATGGAGCATATGAGATGTTCCAGGAGTTGAAGTTAATATTTCAAGCAAATGCCCGGATTGAGAGATATGAAGTCTCCAATAATTTCTACAGTTTTAAAATGGAGGAGAATAGTTCTGTCAGTGAACATATACTCAGAATTTCTGGGTACCACAAACACTTGACTCAACTGGGAGTTAATCTTCCTGATGATAGTGTCATTGCCAAGCTATAAAAGCATCGTGATGAACTATAATATGCAAGGGATGAGCAAGACTATTCCTGAGCTCTTCGCAATGCTAAAGGCTGCGGAGGTAGAAATCAAAAAGGAGCATCAAGTGTTGATGGTCAATAAGACCACTAGTTTCAAGAAAACGGGCAAAGGGAAGAAGGGGAACTTCAAGAAGAATGGCAAAAAGGTTGCTGCTCAAGAGAAGAAACCCAAGTCTGACCTAAGCCTGACACTGAGTGCTTCTACTACAAAGGGACTGGTCACTAGAAGCGGAACTGCCCCAAGTATTTGGCGGATAAGAAGGATGGAAAAGTGAAAGGTATATTTGATATACATGTTATTGATGTGTACCTTACTAATGCTCGTAGTAGTGTCTGGGTATTTGATACTGGTTCTGTTGCTCATATTTGCAACTCGAAATAGGAGCTACGGATTAAGCGAAGATTGGCTAACGACAAGGTGACGATGCGCGTGGGAAATGGTTCCAAGGTCGATGTGATCGCCGTCGTCACGCTACCTCTAGTCTACCATCGGGATTAGTTTTAGACTTGAATAATTGTTATTTGGTGACAGCATTGAGCATGAACATTATATCTGGATCTTGTTTAATGTGAGACAGTTATTCATTTAAATCAGAGAATAATGGTTGTTCTATTTATATGAGTAATATCTTTTATGGTCATGTACCCTTGATGAGTGATATATTTTTGTTGAATCTCGATAGTGATGATACACATATTCATAATATTGAAGCCAAAAGATGCAATGTTAATAATGATAGTGCAACTTATTTGTGGCACTACCATTTGGGTCATATCGGTGTAAAGTGCTTGAAGAAACTCCATGCTGATGGCTTTTGGAATCACTTGATTATGAATCACTTGGTGCTTGCGAACCGTGCCTCATGGGCAAGATGACTAAAACTCCGTTCGCCGGAACAATGGAACGAGCTATTGACTTGTTGGAAATAATACATACTGATGTATGCGGTCCAATGAGTATTGAGGCTCGTGGTGGGTATCGTTATTTTCTTACCTTCACAGATGAATTGAGCAGATATGATTATATCTACTTAATAAAGCATAAGTCCGAAACATTTGAAAAGTTCAAAAATTTCAAAGTGAAGAGGAAAATCATCGTAACAAGAAAATAAAGTTTCTACGATCTGATCACGGAGGAGAATATTTGAGTTACGAGTTTGGTCTTCATTTGAAACAACATGGGATAGTTTCACAACTAACGCCACCTGGAACACCACAGCGAAATGGTGTGTCCGAACGTCATAACCGTACTTTATTGGATATGTTGCGATCTATGATGTCTCTTACTGATTTACTGCCAGCGTTTTGGGGTTATGCTTTAGAGACGGCTGCATTCACTTGAAATAGGGCACCATCAAAATCCATTGAGACGATGCCTTATGAACTGTGGTTTGGCAAGAAACCAAAGTTGTCGTTTCTTAAAGTTTGGGGCTGTGATGCTTATGTGAAAAAGATTCAACCTGATAAGCTCGAACCCTAATCGGAGAAGTGCGTCTTCATAGGATACCCAAAGGAAACTGTTGGCTACACCTTCTATCACAGATCCGAAGGCAAAATCTTTGTTGCTAAGAATGGATCCTTTCTAGAGAAGGAGTTTCTCTCGAAAGAAGTGAGTGGGAGGAAAGTAGAACTTGAGGAGGTAATTGTACCTTCTTCCTTATTGGAAAGTAGTTCATCACATAAATCAGTTCTAGTGATTCCTACACCAATTAATGAGGAAGTTAATGATGATGATCATGAAACTTCAGATCAAGTTACTACCGAACCTCGTAGGTCTTCCAGAGTAAGATCTGCACCAGAGTGGTACGGTAATCCTGTCCTGGAAGTCATGTTACTAGACCATGATGAACCTATGAACTATGAGGAAGCGATGATGAGCCCAGATTCCGTGAAATGGCTTGAAGCCATGAAATCTGAGATGGGATCCATGTATGAGAACAAAGTGTGGACTTTCGTGGACTTGCCCGATGATCGACAAGCCATAGAAAATAAATGGATCTTTAAGAAGAAGACCGACGCAGACGGTAATGTTACTGTTTACAAAGCTCGACTTGTTGCAAAAGGTTTTCAAAAAGTTCAAGGAGCTGACTATGATGAGACTTTCTCACCCGTATCGATGCTTAAGTCTGTCTAAATCATGTCAGCGATTGCCGCATTTTATGATTATAAAATTTGGCAGATGGATGTGAAAACTCCATTCCTGAATGGATTTCTGGAAGAACAGTTGTATATGATGCAACCAGAAGGTTTTATCGATCCAAAGGGTGCTAACAAAGTGTGCAAGCTCCAGCAATCCATTTATGGACTGGTGCAAGCCTCTCAGAATTGGAATAAATGCTTTGATAGTGTGATCAAAGCATATGGTTTTATACATACTTTTGGAGAAGCCTGTATTTACAAGAAAGTGAGTGGGAGCTCTGTAGCATTTCTGATATTATATGTGGATGACATATTGTTGATTGGAAATGATATAGAACTTCTGGATAGCATAAAGGGATACCTGAATAAGAGTTTTTCTATGAAAAACCTCGAAGAAGCTGCTTACATATTGGGCATTAAGATCCATAGAGATATATCAAGACGCTTAATTGGACTTTCACAAAGCACATACCTTGATTAAGTTTTGAAAAAGTTCAAAATGGATCTGTCAAAGAAAGGGTTCTTGCCTATGTTACAAGGTGTGAAGTTGAGTTAGACACAATGCCCGACCACTGCAGAAGATAGAGAGAAAATCGAAGTCATTCCCTATGCTTCAGCCATAGGTTCTATCATGTATGCAATGATGTGTACCAGACCTGGTGTGTGCCTTGCTATAAGCATAGCAGGGAGGTACCAAAGTAATCCCAGAATGGAGCACTGGACAACGGTCAAGAACATCCTGAAATATCTGAAAAGGACTAAGGATATGTTTCTCGTTTATGGAGGTGAAAAAGAGCTCATCGTAAATGGTTACGTCGATGCAGGCTTTGACACTGATCCGGATGACTCCAAGTCGCAAACCGGATACATATTTTTATTGAATGGAGCTGTCAGTTTTTGCAGTTCCAAGCAAAGCGTCGTGGCGGGATCTACATGTGAAGCACAGTACATTGCTAATTTGGAAGCAGCAAATGAAGGAGTTTGGATGAAGGAGTTCGTATCTGATCTAGGTGTCATACCTAGTGCATCGGGTCCAATGAAAATCTTTTGTGACAATACTGGTGCAATTGCCTTGGCAAACGAATCCAGATTTCAGAAGTGAACCAAGCACATCAAGAGACGCTTCAATTCCATCCGTCATCAAGTGTTGGTGGGGGCATGGAGATTTTCAAGATACACACGGATCTGGATGTTGCAGACCCGATTGACTAAGCCTCTTCCACGAGCAAAACATGATCAGCACCAAAGCTCCATGGGTGTTAGAATCATTACTATGTAATCTAGATTATTGACTCTAGTGCAAGTGGGAGACTAATGGAAATATGCCCTACAGGCAATAATAAAGTTATTATTTATATCCTTATTTCATGATAAATGTTTATTATTCATGCTAGAATTGTATTAACCGGAAACTTAGTACATGTGTGAATACATAGACAAAACATATTGTCCCTGGTATGCATCTACTTGACTAGCTTGTTAATCAAAGATGGTTATGTTTCTTAACCATAGACATGTGTTGTCATTTGATGAACGGGATCACATCATTAGGAGAATGATGTGATGGACATGACCCATCTGTTAGCTTAGCATTATGATCGTGTTAGTTTCATTGCTACTACTTCCTTCATGACCTATACAAGTTCCTCAGACTATGAGATTATGCAACTCCCGAATACCGGAGGAACACTTTGTGTGCTACCAAACGTCACAACGTAAATGGGTGATTATAAAGGTGCTATATAGGTGTCTCCGAAGGTGTTGGTTGGGTAGGCATAGATCGAGATTAGGATTTGTCAGTCCGTGTTTCAGAGAGGTATCTCTAGGCCCTCTCGGTAATACTCATCACTATAAGCCTTGCAAGCATTGTGATTAATGAGTTAGTTGTGGGATGAAGTATTAAGGAATGAGTGAAGAGACTTGCCGGTAACAAGATTGAACTAGGTATGATGATACCGACGATCGTATCTCGGGCAAGTAACATACCGATGACAAAGGGAACAACATATGTTGTTATGCGGTTTGACCAATAAAGATCTTCGGAGAATATGTAGGAACCAATATGAGCATCCAGGTTCCGCTATTGGTTATTGACCAGGCGGCGTGTCTCAGTCATGTCTACATAGTTCTCGAACCCGTAGGGTCTGCATGCTTAACGTTTGATGACGATTGGTATTATGAGTTTATGTGATTTGATGTACTTAAGATTGTTCGGAGTCCTGGATGAGATCACGAACATGACGAGGAGTCTCGAAATGGTCAAGACATAATGATTGATCTATTGGAAAACTATATTCGGACACCTGAAGTGTTTCGGAGAAGTTTTTGATAAAACCGGAGTGCGGGAGGGTTATCGGAACCCCCGGGGGAACTAATGGGCCTCGATGGGCCTTAGTTGAGAGAGAGAGGGGCGGCCAGGGCAGGCCACGTGCCCCCTCTGCTTTGAGTCCTAATTGGACTAGGAAGGGGGCGGTGCCCCCTTTCCTTCTCGCTCTCCCTCTCCTTCCTTCCCCATCTCTCCCTTTTGGCGGAAACCTACTAGGACTTGGAGTCCTAGTAGGATTCCCCTCTTTGGGGTGGGCCAAGGAGGGTCGGCCGGCCTCCCCTCTCCTCCTTTATATATGAGGGAGGGGGGCACCCCATAGACACACAAGTTGATCAAGTTGATCTTTTAGCCGTGTGCGGTGCCCCCCTCCATAGATTTCCACCTCGGTCATATTGTCGTAGTGCTTAGGCGAAGCCCTGCGCCGGTAACTTCATCATCACCATCACCACACCTTCGTGCTGACAAAACTCTCCCTCAGCCTCAGCTGGATCTAGAGTTCAAGGGATGTCACCGAGCTGAACGTGTGCAGATCGCGGAGGTGTCGTGCATTCGGTACTTGATTGGTTGGATTGCGAAGACGTTCAACGACATAAACCGTGTTACTTAACGCTTCCGCTTTTGGTCTACGAGGATATGTGGACACATTCTCCCCCTCGTTGCTATGCATCACCTAGATAGATCTTGTATGATCATAGGAATTTTTTGGAAATTACCGCGTTCCCCAACACTGAGCACTTGCCATTCGCATCCCACACCTAGACAGCCTTATCCTCCCTGGCCAACTCAATCTGGATATCAATTAGTACTTCCCAAATTTTAATGAACTAGGAAAGTTCCTCCGTTGAAAGATCTCCAGAAATATCCCTAGTCCATGTGTGTAACAGCATCCCCTCCTTGACTGTCCTCCTGTTGGCCACCCATGTTCTAACCTTTGGAACGATCAGTGGAGCAACCTCTTCCATGCTAAAGCCACTGATTCATCTATCCTTCCAGAAGAGAATCTGAGCTCCATCTCCAATTTGCGAATGTACCAGATTGTTAAAGGCCGCGAGCACCTGCCGATCCGGCGCCACGTTCAGGCCCTGCTATGGCCCGACGTCATCTGTTCTCCTAAACCACTCCCAACATAATATGAGCGCTAGCCTGTGTTTGCGTAAATCCGTTACTCCTAATCCCCCCCCCAGATTCTTTGGACAACATACCCTCTGCCAAGATATAAAGCATTTTTAGGCGCTAATCTCTTCTGAATCGGCCCAGAAAAATGAGCGGCACCCCTTGTCCACTTTCTCAATAGCCCATTTGGGGGCTTCTACAACAATCAAATGATGCGTACGCCACCCATGCATCACCTGGTTCAGTAGAATTAACCTCCCTGCATGGGTAATCATCCCCCTTTGCCAACCGGGCACGATTTTGAGTGAAGCATCCACTATCGGTTGCCATTCCAACCTTGTCAGTTGCTTGATACTCAGTTGTAATCCCAAATATTTGATGGAAATATGCCCTAGAAGCAATAATAAAGTTTTATTATTATATTTCCTTATTCATGGTAAAGGTCTATTGCTATTGCTAGAATTGTATTGATCGGTAACTTAAATACATGTGTGGATACATAAACAAATACCGTGTCCCTAGTAAGCCTCTACTAGACTAGCTCGTTGATCAAAGATGGTTAAGGTTTCCTAACCATGGACATATTTTGTCACTTGATAACAGGATCACGTCATTAGGAGAATGATGTGATGGACAAGACCCATCCGTTAGCTTAGCATATGATCGTTCAGTTTATTGCTATTGCTTTCTTAATGTCAAATACATATTCCTTCGACTATGAGATCATGCAACTCCCGGATACCGAAGGAATACCTTGTGTGCTATCAAACGTCACAACATAACTGGGTGACCATAAAGATGCTCTACAGGTATCTCCGAAAGGTGTCTGTTGAGTTGGCATGGATCAAGATTAGGATTTGTCACTCCGTGTATCGGAGAGGTGTCTCTGGGCCCTCTCGATAATACACATCACAAGAAGCTCGCAAGCAAAATGACTAAGGAGTTAGTTATGAGATGACGTATTATTCAACAAGTAAAGAGACTTCCCGTTAACGAGATTGAACTAGGTATGAAGATACCGACGATTAAATATCGGGCAAATAAAATACCGACAGAAAAAGGGAATTGTGTATGTTGTCATAAGGTTCGACCAATAAAGTCTTCGTAGAATATGTAGGAACCAATATAGGAAACCAGGTTCCGCTATTGGTTATTGACTGGAGAGGTTTCTCGGTCATGTCTACATCATTCTCGAACCCGTAGGGTCCGCACACTTAACATTCATTGACGATATAGTATTATATGAGTTATGTGATTTGGTGACCAAATGTTGTTCGGAGTCCCGGATGAGACCACGGACATAACGAGGAGCTCCAAAAATGTTTGAAGGTAAAGATTGATATATAGGATGGAACTATTTGGTCACCAGAAAGGTTTTGGAGTGAACCGGGTATTCATCAGATCACCGGAAGGGGTTTTGGGAGGCCCCGGGAGGTCTATGGGCCTAATGGGCCAAGGGGAGGCACACACCAGCCCGCAAGGGGCTGGCATGCCCTCTCCCTGGCTGTCGGCCATAAGGGACGGAAAGGGAGAAGTGCTATCCTCTCCTGCCTTTCCCTCCTCATGGGAGAAAGGAAAGGGGGCACCACGCTCCCCTGCCTTTCCACACGCGCCTAAAAAAGACAAAGTAGGGGTGCGGCTAGAGCAAAGCCCAAAGGTGGCCGCATGCCACTTGTGGAGCCCTAGGCTGCCTCCGCTCCTCTCCCTCCACCTATATATATATATATATATATGAGAGGGAGGGGCGCCACACAACCCACGACAATCTCTTAGCCGTGTGTGGAGCCCCTCTCCACAATTTAGTCCTCCGTCTAGTTTTCCCCGGTGCACGGCGAAGCCCTGCGGGAATGAGTTCACCATCACTGTCACCATATCGTCGTGCTACCGGAACTCATCTACTACTTTGCCCATCTTGCTGCATCAAGAAGACGAGGACGTCATCGAGCTAAACGTGTGCTGAACGCGGAGGTGTCGTACGTTCGGTACTTGATCGGTTGGATCACGAAGGTGTTCGACTACATCAACCGCGTTAATAAACGCTTCCTCTTTATGGTCTATGAGGGTACGTAGGCACACTCTCCCCTCTCGTAGCTATGCATCTCCATGGATAGATCTTGCGTGTGTGTAGAATTATTTTTGTTTTCCATGCAACGTTCCTCAACAGTGGCATCATGAGCCAGGTCTATGCGTAGATGATATGCATGAGTAGAACACAAAGAAGTTGTCGGCGGTGATGGTCATACTACTTACCACCAACGCCTTATTTTGATTCGGCGGTATTGTGGGATGAAGCGGCCCGGACCAACCTTACGTGTTCACATACATGAGACCGGATCCACCGACAGACATGCAACTTATTTTGCATAAAGGTGGCTGCTAGGTGTCTGTTTCTCCTACTTTAGTTGAATCAAATTTGACTACTATCGGTCCTTGACGAAGGTTAAAATAGCAAACTTGATAATCACCGTTGTGGTTTATGCGTAGGTAAGAACGGTTCACACTAGTTGCCCATAGCAGCCATGTAAAACTTGCAACAACAAAGTAGAGGACGTCTACCATATTTTTGCAGGGCATGTTGTGATGTGATATGGTCAAGACGTGATGTGATATACGTTGTTGTATGAGATGATCATGTTTTGTAATATCGACAACCGGCAGGAGCCTTAGGGTTGTCTCTTAATTATTGTATGAAATGCAAGCGCCATGTAATTGCTTTACTTTATCGCTATGTGTTAGCAAGAGTTGTAGAAGCAATAGTTGGCAAGACGACCCTGATGCAACGATGGAGATCAAAATGTCGAGCCGGTGACGATGGATATCATGACGATGCTTTTGAGATGGAGATCAAAACCACAAGATGATGATGGCCATATCCTATCATATATTTTGATTGCATATGATGGTTATCCTTTATGCATCTTATTTTGCTTAGAACGACAGTAGCATTGTAAGATGATCCCTTCACTAAATTTCAAGATAAAAGTGTTCTCCCTGAGTATGCACTATTGCGAAAGTTCATCGTTTCGAAGCACCTCGTGATGATCGGGTGTCATAGACTCTACGTTCACATACAGTGGGTGTAAGACAGTTTTGCACACGCAGAATACATGGGTTAAACTTGACGAGCCTAGCATGTACAGACATGGTCTCGGAACACTGGAGAACGAAAGGTCGAACATGAGTCATATAGTAGATATGATCAACATAGATATGTTCATCATTGATGACTACCCCATCTCACGTGATGATCGGACATGGGGTAGTCGATTTGTATCATCACTTAGATAACTTGAGGGATGTTAACTTAAGTGGGAGTTCATTAGTAATTTGATTGACCGAGCTTAATTTATCATGAACTTAGTCTTATTAGTTTTTTGCATATCTATGTTGTAGATCAATGGCCCATGCTACCGTTCCCTTGAATTTTAATGCGTTCCTAGAGAAAGCTAAGTTGAAAGATGATGGTAGCAACTACACGGACTGGGTCCATAACTTGAGGATTATCCTCATTGCTGCACCGAAGAATTATGTCCTTGATGCACTGCTAGGTGACAGACTTGCTGTAGGAGCTACTACATATGTTATGAACGTCTGCTAGACTCGATCTAATGACTAAATAGTTCAGTGTGTCATGCTTTACGGCTTAGAACTGGGACTTCAAAGACGTTTTGAACATGTGTCATGAGATGTTCTAAGAGCTGAAGTTGCTATTTCAAGCAAATGCCTGGGTTGAGAGATATGAAGTCTCCAACAAGTTCTATAGCTGTAAGATGGAGGAGAACAGTTCTGTCAGTGAACACATACTCAAAATGTCTGGGTATCATAACCACTTGACTCAGTTGGGAATTGATCTTCCAGTTGAGATTGTTATTCACAGAGTTCTTCAGTCACTACCATGCTACTTCTTGAGCTTGCATTGGTGTTTTCCTTGAAGAGGAAAGGGTGATGGAGCAAAGTAGAGATAAGTATTTCCCTCAGTTTGAGAACAAAGGTATCAATCCAGTAGGAGGTACACGCAAGTCTCCAATCTATGCACCTGCAGAAACAATTAAACACTTGCACCCAACGCAATAAATGGGTTGACAATCCCTTCACAGTCACTTGCAAGGATGAGATTTAATAGAGATAGATATAAAAGATTACTTAAACGTAAAACAAAATAAAAATAAATAAATTGCAGCGAGGTATTTTTGGGGGTTTTGGTTTATAGATCTGAAAATATATGATAGAAAATAGACCCCGAGGCCATAGGTTTCACTAGAGGCTTCTCTCTTGAAAGAAAACATACGATCAGTAAACAAATTATTGTCGAGCAATTGCTAGAAAAGTGCAAAGTTATGACGATATCTAAGGCAATGATTATGAATATATGCATCACGTCCATGTCAAGTAGATCGACTCCTGCCTGCATCTACTACTATTACTCCACACGTCGACCACTATCCAGCATGCATCTAGAGTATTAAGTTCATAAGAACGGAGTAATGCCTTAATTAAGATGACATATGACGTAGAGGGATATACTCAAGCAATATGTTGAAAACCCCATCTTTTTATCCTTGATGGCAACAATACAATATGTGCCTCCCTACCCCTACTATGTCACTGGGTGAGGACACCGCAAGATTGAACCCAAAACTAAGCACCTCTCCCATTGCAAGAAGAACCAATCTAGTTGGCCAAAACAAACCGATAATTCAAAGAGAAATACAAAGATATCAAATCATGCATATAAGAATTCAGAGAAGACTCAAATAATATTCATCGATAATCTGATCATAAATCCAAAATTCATCGGATCTTGACAAACACACCACAAAAAAATATTACATCAGATAGATCTCCAAGAACATCGAGGAGAACATTGTATTGAAGATCAAAGAGAGAGAATAAGACATCTAGCTACTGGCTATGGACCCGTAGGTTTGTGGTAAACTACCCATGCTTCATAGGAAGGGCAATAGGGTTGATGTAGAAGCCCTCCGTGATTGAATCCCCGCTGACAGGGTGCCGAAAAAGGCCTCAAGATGGGATCTCACGGGAACAAAAGGTTATGGCAGCGGAAAAGTATTTTGGTGTATGCTTCTGGTCGTTTGGGAATATTTGGGAACTTATAGCAAAAGAATTAGGGTTGGAGGAGTCTTGTGGGGCCCATAGGCCAGGGGCACGCCCCCTAGGGCACGCCTTGAGGGCTTGTAGAGCCCTCGGGACTCTTCTGCCCCCCTCTCCAAGTTTGCTGGGTGTCTTCTGGTCCAAGAAAAATCATCGCGAAAGTTTTATTACGTTTGGAGTCCGTTTTATATTCCTTTTATGTAAAACTCAAAAACAAGGGAAAAACCAAAAACTGGCCCTGGGCTCTTAGTTAATAAGTTAGTCCCAAACATAATATAAAATAGCATATTAATGCATATAAAACATCCAAAATAGATAATATAATAGCATGGAACAATAAAAAAAATTATAGATACGCTGGAGCTGTATCAAGCAACCCCAACCTTAATTCGTGCTCGTCCTTGAGTAGGTAAATGATAAAAATAAATTTTTTGATGTGGAATGTGCTACTTCTTGAGCTTGCGTTGGTCTTTCCCTTGAAGAGGAAAGGGTGATGCAGCAAAGTAGAGATAAGTATTTCCCTCAGTTTGGGAACCAAGGTATCAATCCAGTAGGAGACAACGCACAAATAACTGAATACCTGCACAAACAATCAAACAACTTGCACCCAATGCCATAAAGGGGTTGTCAATCCCTTCAGGGTTACGTGCAAAAGTGAGATCTGATAGAGATAGATAAACGATAAAGTAAATATTTTTGGTATTTTTGGTTTATATAGCGGAAAGTAAAAGATTGCAAAATAGTAGATGGGAAACTAATATGATAGATCGAAAACTTGTATGATGGAAAATAGAACCCGGGGCCATAGGTTTCACTAGAGGCTTCTCTCAAGATAGAAAATAATACGGTGGGTGAACAAATTACTGCTGAGCAACTGATAGAAAAGCGCAAAGTTATGACGATATCTAAGGCAATGATCATGAATATAGGCATCACGTCTATGTCAAGTAGACCGAAATGATTCTGCATCTACTACTATTACTCCACACATCGACCGCCATCCAGCATGCATCTAGAGTATTAAGTTCACAAAGAATGGAGTAACCCATTAAGCAAGATGACATGATGTAGAGGAATTAACTCAAGCAATATGATGAAAACCCCATATTTTTATCCTCGATGTCAACAATACAATACGTGCCTTGCTGCCCCTACTGTCACTATGAAAGAACACCACAAGATTGAACCCAAAGCAAAGCACTTCTCCCATTGCAAGAAAAACCAATCTAGTTGGCCAAACCAAACTGATAGTTCGAAGAGAATTACAAAGATATAAAATCATGCATATAAGAATTCAGAGAAGATTCAAATAATATTCATCGATAATCTGATCATAAATCCACAATTCATCGGATCTCGGCAAACACACGGCAAAAAAGTATTACATCAAATAGTTCTCCAAGAACATCAAGGAGAACATGGTATTGAGAATAAAATAGAGAGAGAAGAAAGCCATCTAGCTACTAACTATGGACCCGTAGGTGTGTGGTAAAGTACTCACACTTAATCGAAAGGGCAATAGAGTTGATGTAGAAGCCCTCCATGATCGAATCCCCCTCCGGCAGGGTGCCGTAAAAGTCCCTAGATGGGATCTCACGGGTACAAAAGGTTGCGGCGGTGGAAAAGTGTTTTCGTGGATGCCTCTGGTGGTTTGCGGACATATGGGAATATATAGGCAAAAGAATTAGGTCAGGAGGTGCACGAGTGGCCCACAAGGGTGGGGGGCACGCCCTACCCCCTTGGGTGCACCCTCCGTCCTCGTGGCTGCCTCGTGGCTCCTCCGAGTTCATCTCCAAGTCCCCTGGTTGTCTTCTGGTCGAAGAAAAATAATCATGAAGGTTTTATTCCGTTTGGACTACGTTTGGTATTCCTTTTCTGCCAAACTCAAAAATGGGGGAAAAACTGGAACTAGCACTTGGCTCTAGGTTAATAGGTTAGTCCCAAAAATAGTATAAAATAGCTTATTAATGCATATAAAACATACAAAACAAATAATATAATAGGATGGAACAATCAAAAATTATAGATACATTGGAGACGTATCAGAATGCTACCTAACATATTTATCCATGTAATTTTCTTTATTGTGGCATGAATATTCAGATCCATAAGATTCAAAGCAAAAGTTGAATATTGACATAAAAACAATAATACTTCAAGCATACTAATAAAGCAATCATGTCTTCTCAAAATAACATGGTCAAAGAAAGTTATCCCAACAAAATCATATAGTCTGGCTATGCTCCATCTTCATCACACAAAATATTAAATCATGCACAACCTCGATGACAAGCCAAGCAATTGTTTCATACTTTTGATGTTCTCAAACTTTTTCAACTTTCACGCAATACATGAGCGTGATCCATGGACATAGCACTATGGGTGGAATAGAATATGGTGGTTGTGGAGAAGAAAAAAGAAGAAGAAGGTCTCACATCAACTAGGCGTGTTATCGGGCTATGGAGATGCCCATCAATGATATCAATGTGAGTGCATAGGGATTTCCATGCACTAGAGATGTAAGTGTATGAAATCTCAGAAAGAAACTAAGTGGGTGTGCATCCAACTCACTTGCTCACGAAGACCTAGGGCAATTTAACGAAGCCATCATTGGAATATACAAGCCAAGTTCTATAATGAAAAATTCCCACTAGTATATGAAAGTGACAACATAGGAGACTCTCTATCATGAAGATCATGGTGATACTTTGAAGCACAAGTGTGGTAAAAGGACAGTAGCATTGCCCCTTCTCTCTTTTATCTCATTTTTATTATTCGGCTTCTTTTGGCCTCTTTTATTTTTTGTAAAGTCCGGAGACTCATCCCAACTTGTGAGGGAATCATAGCTTCCATCATCCTTTCCTCACATGGGTCAATGCTCTAATAATAAAGATCATCACACTTATTTACTTACAACTCAAGAATTACAACTCGATTCTAGAACAAAGTATGACTCTATATGAATGCCTCCGACGGAGTACTGGGATGTGCAATGATCAAGAGTGACATGTATAAAAAATATGAACGGTGGCCTTGCCACAAATACTATGCCAACTAGATGATCATGCAAAGCAATATGACAATGATGGTATGTGTAATAAAAAATGGAACGGTGGAAGTTGCATGGCAATATATCTCCAAATGGCTATGGAAATGCCATAATAGGTAGGTATGGTGGCTGTTTTGAGGAAAGTATATGGGGGGAATAAACGAAGATTGGCTAAGGATGAGGTACCGAGGTAGAGATCAAGAAGGAGCATCAAGTGTTGATGGTTAACAAGACCACTAAGAAAAATGGCAAGGTAAAGAAAGGGAACATCAAGAATAATGGCAAGCAAGTTGATAATCCCTCGAAGAAGCCCAAAGCTGGACCCAAGCCTGAAAATGAGTGCTTCTACTGCAAGGGAAATGGTCACCGGAAGCAGAACTAACCTAAGTATTTGGTGGATAAGGAGGATGGCAAACTGAACAAAGGTATATTTGATATACATGTTGTTGTAGCACCTAGATATTTGATATTGGTTCAGTTGCTCATATTTGTAACTCGAAACAGGAGCTGCGAAATAAACGAAGATTGGCTAAGGACGAGGTGATGATGCGCGTCAAGAATGGTTCCAAGGTTGATGTGATCACCATCGGCACGCTTCCTCTACATCTACCTTCGAGATTAGTTTTTGGACCTAAATAATTCTTATTTGATGCCAGCGCTGAGCATGAACATTATATCTGGAACTTGTTTATTGCGAGACAGTTATTCATTTAAGTCTGAGCATAATGGTTGTTCTATGTATACGAGTAATATCTTTTATGGTCATGCACCTTTGTTGAATTGTCTATTCTTGTTGAATCTTGATCTTAGTGATACACGTATTCATAATATTGATGCCAAAAGATGCAAAGTTGATAATGATAGTGCAACACACTTGTGGCACTACCGTTTAGGTCATATTTGTGTAAAGCGCATGAAGAAACTCCATGCGGATGGACTTTTGGAATCACATGATTATGAATCATTTGATACTTGCGAACCATGTCTCATGGGTAAGATGACTAAAACTCCGTTCTCCCGAACAATGGAGCGAGCTAATGACTTACTGGAAATAATACATACCAATGTATGTAGATCGATGAGTGTTGAGGCACGCGGCGGATATCATTATTTTCTAACCTTCACAGATGATTTGAGTAGGTGTGGGTATATCTACTTGATGAAACACAAGTCTGAAACATTTGAAAAGTTCAAAGAATTTCAGAGAGAAGTGGAAAATCATCATAACAACAAAATAAAGTTTCTACAATCTGATCACGGAGTCAAATATTTGAGTTATGAGTTTGGCCTTCATTTAAAACAATGTAGAATTATTTCACTAATCACGCCACCTAGAACACCACAGCGTAATGGTGCGTACAAACGTCATAACCATATTTTATTAGATATGGTGTGTTCTATAATGTCTGTTACTGATTTACCACTATCGTTTTGGGATTATGCATTAGAGACAGCCGCATTCACGTTAAATAGGGACCGTATAAATCCGTTGAGATGACAGCGTATGAACTATGGTTTGGAAAGAAACCTAAGATTTCGTTTCTTAAAGTTTGGGGATGCAACGCTTACGTCAAAAAAACTTCAGCCTGATAAGCTCAAACCCAAATCGGAGAAGTACGTCTTCATAGGATACCCTAAGGAAACAATTGGATACACCTTCTACCACAGATCAGAAGGCAAGATCTTTGTTGCCAAGAATGAGTCCTTTCTAGAGAAGGAGTTTCTCACAAAAGAAGTGAGTGGGAGGAAAGTAGAACTTGAGGAGGTAATTTTACCTTCTCTCAAATTAGAAAGTAACACATCAGAGAAAACCATTCCCGTGATGCCTACACCAACTAGAGAGGAAACTAATGATGATGATCATGAAACTTCGGATCAAGTTACTGTTGAACTTCGTAGGTCGACCAGAACACGTTCCGCACCAGAGTGGTACGGTAATCCTATCCTGGTAGTCATGTTATTAGACCATGGGGATGTCTACTACACAACCTTCTTCTTGTAGACTCATGTTGGGCCTCCAAGCACAGAGTTTTGTAGGACAGTAGCAAATTTCCCTCAAGTTGATGACATAAGGTTTATCAATCCATGGGGGCGTAGGATGAAGATGGTCTCTCTCAAACAACCATGCAACCAAATAACAAAGAGTCTCTTGTGTCCATAACACACCCAATACAATGGTAAATTGTATAGGTGCACTAGTTTGGCAAAGATATGGTGATACAAGTGTAATATGGATGGTAAATATAGGTTTTTGTAATCTAAAAATATAAAAACAGCAAGGTAACTAGTAGTAAAAGTGACCAAAAACGGTATTGCAATGCTTGGAAACAAGGCCTAGGGTTCATACTTTCACTAGTGCAAGTTCTTTCAACAATGATAGCATAATTAAATCCTATGGCAATCCCTCAATGTGCGACAAAAGTCACTCCAAAGTTCCTATCGCGGAGAACATAAGATGAAATTGTTTATTGGGTACGAAACCACCTCAAAGTTATTCTTTCCGATCAATCCATTGAGTTATTCCTATAAGTGTCACAAACAGCCCATGAGTTCATAGTAAAATAACACCATATGATACACATGAATCAACCCTAATGTCACCTAGATACTCCAATGTCACCACAAGTATCCGTGGGTCAATTATACAATATGCATCAAACAACTTCAGATTCGTAATATTCAATCCAACACAAAGAACCTCAAAGAGTGCCCCAAGATTCCTACCGAAGAAACAAGGACGAAAACGTGCATCAACCCCTACGCATAGATTACCCCAATGTCACCTCGGGAATCCGCGAGTTGAGTGCCAAAACATACATCAAGTGAATCAATAGAACACCCCATTGCCACCACGGGTATCCCACGCAAGATATATATTAGGTGTTCTCAAATCCATAATAATATTCAATCCGATAATAGTGAAACCTCATAGGTAAAACTCAATTCATCACAAGAAGGTAGAGGGGAGAAACACCATATGACAGAACTATAGTAACAAAGCTCGCGGTACATCAAGATCGTGCCAAGTCAAGAACACGAGAGAGAGAGAGAGAGAGAGAGAGAGAGAGAGAGATCAAACATATAGCTACTATTACACACCCTCAGCCCCGAGGGTGAACTACTCCCTCCTCGTCATGGAGACCGCCTAGATGATGAAGATGGCCACTGGGATGGTTTCCCCTTCCGACGGGGTGCTAGAACGGGCTCCCGATTGTTTTTTCATGGCTATGGAGGCTTATGGAGGCAGAACTTCCGATCTAGGTTTCTCTCTCGGGGTTCGGGATTTATAGGAATTTTTGGCATCGGTCTCACATCAGGGGGACGCTCGAGGGTCCCACAAGCTAGAGGGTGTGCCCTAGGGGGGCGCACCCTAGGCTTGTGGAATCCTCATCCACCTCCTGGCCTGGCTCCGATGCTCCGAGGGTCTCTTCTGGTCCATAAAAAATCACCGTAAATTTTCAGCTCGTTTGGACTCTGTTTGATATTCCTTTTGTGTAAAACTCAAAAACAAGGGAAAACGAAAACTGGCACTCGGCTCTAGGTTAATAGGTTAGTCCCAAAAATAATATAAAATAGCATATTAATGCATATAAAACATCCAAAACAGATAATATAATAGCATGGTACAATAAAAAATTATACATACGTTGGAGACATATCAAGCATCCCCAAGCTTAATTCCTGCCCGTCCTCGAGTAGGTAAATGATAAAAACAGAATTTTTGATGTGGAATTCTACCTAACATATTTATCCAAAGGATATTCATATCCATAAGATTCAAAACAAAAGTTTAATATTGACATAAAAACAATAATATTTCAAGCATACTAATAAAGCAATCATGTCTTCTCAAAATAACATGGCCAAAGAAAGTTATCCCTACAAAATCATATATTCTGGCTATGCTCCATATTCATCACACAAAGTATTAAATCATGCACCACCCCGATGACAAGCCAAGCAATTGTTTCATACTTTTGATATTCTCAAAAAAAATCAACTTTCACCCAATACATGAGCGTGAGCCACGGATATAGTAGTATAGGTGGAATAGAATATGGTGGTTGTGGAGAAGACAAAAAGAGGGAGATGGTCTCACATCAACTAGGCATATTAACGGGCTACGGAGATGCCCATCAATAGATCAATGTGAGTGAGTAGGGATTGCCATGCAACGGATGCACTAGAGCTATAAGTGTATGAAAGCTCAAAAACAAACTAAGTGGGTGTGCATCCAACTTGCTTGCTCACGAAGACCTAGGGAAATTTGAGGAAGCCCATCATTGGAATATACAGGCCAAGTTCTATAATGAAAAATTCCCACTTTTATATGAAAGTGACAACATAGGAGACTCTCTATCATGAAGATCATGGTGCTACTTTGAAGCACAAGTGTGGTAAAAGGATAGTAACATTGTCCCTTCTCTATTTTTCTCTCATTTTTTATTTTGGGCTCTTTGGCCTCTCTTTTTTTGTTTGGGCTCTTTTTTTGCCTGGATCCTCGTCCCAAATTGTGAGGGAATCATAGTATCCATCATCCTTCTCCTCACATGGGACAAATCTCTAATAATGATGATCATCACACTTTTATTTACTTACAACTCAAGAATTACAACTCAATACTAGAACAAAGATATGAACCTATATGAATGCCTCCAGCGGTGTACCGGGATGTGCAATGATCAATAGTGACATGTATAAAAAATATGAACGGTGGCTTTGCTACAAATACTATGCCAACTACATGATCATGCAAAGCAATAGGACAATGATGGTATGTGTCATAATAAACAGAACGGTGGAAGTTGCATGGCACTATATCTCGAAATGGCTATGTAAGGTCATAATAGGTAGGTATGGTGGCTGTTTTGAGGAAGGTATATGGTGGGTGTAATGCACCGGCGAAAGTTGCACGGTACTAGAGAGGCTAGCAATGGTGAAAGGGTGTAACGCCCCAAGACCGGAGCTTCAGATGCCTTCCAGGGTTTCCGAGATTCGTTGTGTGATTTTGTTTGGTTCGTGCTTTCATCTCTGCATCATGTGCATTGCATCACGTCATCATGCCATCATGCCATTTAATTTTTAAAACTCAACTAAATAAAATTGTATGGATTTTTTGATCCATTTAAATCGAGGGATATTCACATGGTGACTTCTCTTTATAACATATCCTCCAATATTAGGGAGCTATATTTAAATATTTCTTTATTTTGGAAATCACCATAACCCACTTGCCAAATATCCTAATGCCTTTATTATCTTAATTATTGGTCTCCAACTCTGCCCATAAATTCTTTCATCATTTTCCGGAACTCCACCAAAAATCCGAACATTTTTGGACCTTCCTTTCATCAAGTCCTAGTTCAAACCCATTTGAATTAAATTCAAATGAGTTTGAATTCAAATCTTGCATTCGTGCCTCTTTTCTATTTTTCCTGGAACGAGCATATTTTTGCGAGTCCGGGAAATTACCCTCATGCCCTAATTCTTGTCCACTCATTTCTTTTCTCTTCCTTTCTTTCCTTGTTTTTCTGTTTTTGGAAGAGTTTTGAAAAGAGAGGGAGAAGAAGCCCTGCAGCTAGGCCAGCCTTCCTAACCTCCTAAAGCCCAGCCGGCCGGCCTCTAAGGCCCAGCCCACCTAGCCCCTCCTAACCCTAGCGCAGGGGAGAGCCTCCTGCTCGATCCCCATCTCCCTCCAGCGCCACACGCATCGAGCTCCCCTCGTCTCGATCCCCTCTGCCGCCATGAAACAGGAGATCCTTGCGCCTCCGCCTCGCCCCTCTCAGCCTCCTCCTCCCGTTGCCTTGCCTCGATGCTCGCACCTCCACCGGCCTCGGCCTCCCGCGGCTTCCGCTGCTGGCCCCGCTGCCGAGCTCTCCACCGCGCCCCAACCCTCCTCCCGCGCGTGGCCCCATCCTCTCCGCCGCGAGTCCTTCCCCTCGCCGCCTCCATCCCTTTCCCCCGTAGCCTCTGCGCGAGCGCCGCATCGCCCGAACCCGCGCCCGGTTCCATTGCCGGCTTATCGCCTCCAGCCGCTCCTCTGCAGCTCCTCCTCCGCCTCGACCTCGCCACCGGCAGCAGCAGCAGCTGCTACACCCTCTCGCCGACGCGCGCCCGGACCTTCCCCGACCTCCTCGTCGTCGCTTCGCCCGTCCGCGACCACGGTGCCCTCGCCGGAGCTTCCGCAAGCCGTCCCCGCGGCTCCAAGCCCCTCCGCCATCTCCCTGGCCAAGTTGACGCCAGGGCCGACCCCAAGCTCTCCTGTGCTGCCGTCATCAGCCGCAGGCGCAGGTCTGGCAAGATCGCCTCTGCTGCTTCGTCGCCTTCCTTGCTGAGCCCCGTGGCGTGGCCCTTCTCCGGCAACTTGCGCCCCTCCATGGACGACCACCACTGCCTGTGCACGCCTCTGGATTCGTCCAAGTCCGATGTTGTTTTTGTACCACTACGCCGAAGACCTTGGACACACCAAGTTCCACTACGATTGTCGTGTACAACGACTTCCACTACGCCGTGTACGACTACTTCCCACGACGACCCGTGAACGTCTACCTCCACTACGGCCCGTGAACTACTACTTCCACTACGAACTCGTTCCATCCAGAAACGCTCGCTTCAAAGGTATAACCCGAGACGACCGCGATGAGATGCCCTTGCATGTATGAGATGTACGATATGTTTGCACCGTGTCCGAATTGTCACTCGTTTCCATGCCGCCATCCCGTGGGAACCCGGAAGCCGGGAGCACCCCACCATCCTTGCATGACACGCTCATGTCACACTTCTCGTTTGCATCGGTATCTCACTCGAGTTATTGGGACCGGAAATGTTGCCGTGGCACCATTTTCGTTATCGTTGCCGTGGCACCATTTTCGTTATCGTTGCCGTGGCACCATTTTTGTTATCGTTGCCGTGGCACCCCTTTTTTTCCTCCATGGTGACCAAATGCTCCCTATCATATTAGATGTCAACGTTTTCATAAATTGCATAAAACTTTCATATGTCATCCGCATCATGATAACAACTTTTAAATGCTTAAAATTGTTGTTGCATTAAACTACTAAATGACATATGGGGATTTTCCGGAATTGTTGTTTGTTGTTTCCGGCCTCATTTAAACTTGTCTAAATAGTTAGTTCAATTATGCTTCACCCCTTGCCATGTTTAATAACATTTAATATTGTTGTACCTAAACGAGAGAGAACTAAATAATTGTTGTGGTGTTCCGTCAATATGCAAGTTATTGCATATTGAGCTCCACTTAACTTGTAGTGTTGTTTGTGCATATTGCCATGCCATGCCTCATTAAACCGGACATGCATCATATTTGGTTGTGCATCATACCTTGTTTATGCTTGTGTGTTTACCGCGTTGTTTGCTTCTTTCCGGTTTGCTTCTCTCGTTAGCTTCGGTTTCGTTCCGGAGTTGTGAGGATTCGTTCGACTACGTTCGTTTGTCTTCTTCATGGACTCGTTCTTCTTCCTTGCGGGATCTAAGGCAAGATGACCATTACCCTCGATATCACTTCTATCTTTGCTTGCTAGTTGCTTCGTTCTATCGCTATGCTGCGCTACCTATCACTTGTTTACCATGCCTCCCATATTGCCATGACAACCTCTAACCTTTTCACCATTCCTAGCAAACCGTTGCTTGGTTATGTTACCGCTTTGCTCAGCCCCTCTTATAGCGTTGTTAGCTGCAGGTGAAGTTGAATATTGCTTCATGATGGACAGGATTATGTTGGGATATCACAATATCTCTTATATTATTAATGCATCTATATACTTGGTAAAGGGTGGAAGACTCGGCCTTATGCATGGTGTTTTGTTCCACTCTTGCCGCCCTAGTTTCCGTCATACCGGTGTTATGTTCCCGGATTTTGCGTTCCTTACGCGGTTGGGTGATTTATGGGACCCCCTTGACAGTTCGCTTTGAATAAAACTCCTCCAGCAAGGCCCAACCTTGGTTTTACCATTTGCCTACCTAAGCCTTTTTCCCTTGGGTTCTGCAGACTCAAGGGTCATCTTTATTTTACCCCCCCCCCCCCCCCCCGGCCAGTGCTCGTCGTGAGTGTTGGTCCAACCTGTCAGCCGCCGGTGGCCACTAGGGGCAACTCTGGGCTGGCCTACCGGAAGTTTGGACAATCCGGTGTGCCCTGAGAACGAGATATGTGCAGCTCCTATCGGGATTTGTCAGCACAGCGGGAGGCTTTGCTGGTCTTGTTTTACCATTGTCGAAATGTCTTCTAAACCGGGATTCCGAGTCTGATCAGGTCTTCCTGGGAGAAGGTTTATTCCTTCGTTGATCGCGAGAGCTTGTCATGGGCTAAGTTGGGACACCCCTGCAGGGTATAATCTTTCGAAAGCCGTGCCTGCGGTTATAGGCAGATGGGAATTTGTTAATGTCCGGTTGTAGATAAATTGACACCAGATCCGAATTAAAACGCGTCAACAGCGGGTGTAGCCGTGATGGTCTCTTCTCGGCGGAGTCCGGGAAGTGAACACGGTTTCTGAGTTATGTTTGACGTAAGTAGGAGTTCAGGATCACTTCTTGATCATTGCTAGATTCACGACCGTTCCTTTGCTTCTCTTCTCGCTCTTATTTGCGTATGTTAGCCACCATATATGCTTAGTCGCTGCTGCAACCTCACCACTTTACCCCTTCCTTTCCCATAAGCTTAAATAGTCTTGATTTCGCGGGTTTTGAGATTGCTGAGTCCTCGTGACTCACCAGATACTACCAACAGTTGCAGGTGCCGATGATACCAGTGCAGATGATGCAACCGAGCTCATATGGGAGCTCAACGAAGATCTTAGTTGTTGCTATGTGTTGTTTCTTATTGATCAGTAGTGGAGCCCAGTCGGGACAATCAAGGATCTAGCAGTTGGGTTATCTTCTTTTCTTTTGGCTTCGTCCATAGTCGGACTATGTGGGTATGCTGAATGATGTATGATTTATTTAAGTACTTGTGTGAAGTGGTGATTGTAAGCCAACTCTTTATCCCATTCTTGTTCATTACATGGGATTGTGTGAAGATGACCCTTCTTGCGACAAAACCACCATGCGGTTATGCCTCTAAGTCGTGCTTCGACACGTGGGAGATATAGCCGCATCGTGGGTGTTACAAATGGTGGGAGTGCATATAATCCATGGACTCAACATTAGTCATAAAGAACTCACATACTTATTGCAAATATTTATTAGCCATCAAAACAAAGTACTACAAGCATGCTCCTATAGATTGGTAGGGAAAGACCATTGCTCGTCCCCGACCGCCACTCATAAGGAGTCAATAAATTAATCATGCTCTGACTTCATCATAAGGGTTCACCATACGTGCATGCTATGGGTATCACAAAATTTAGCACAAGTATTTCTACTAGTCCACAATTACTCACTAGCATGACTCTAATATCACCATCTTTATATCTCAAAACAAATGCAAGGAATCAAACTTGTCATATTATTCAATGCTCTTATATGAAAGTTTTTATTATATCCCTCTTGGATGCATATAATATTAGGAATAAATTCATAACCTAAGCAAATTACCATGTTGTTTCAATACTCTCAAAATTCTATAAGTGAAGCATGAGAGTTCATCCATTTTTTCAAAATAAAACCACCGCCGTGCTCTAAAAATATATAAGTGAAGCACTAGAGCAAAATTGCCTAGCTCAAAAGATATAAGTGAAGCACATAGAGTATTGTAATAAATTCACGATTCATGTGTGTCCCTATCAAAAGGTGTGTACAGCAAGGATGATTGTGGAAAACTAAAAAGGAAAGACTCATATCATACAAGACGCTCCAAGCAAAACAAATATCATGTGGTGACTAAAAATATTGCCTCAAGTAAATTTACCGATGGATTGAAGACGAAAGAGGGGATGCCATCCGGGGCATCCCCAAGCATAGATGCTTTGTTGTCCTTGAATATTATCTTGGGGTGCCTTGGGAATCCCCAAGCATAGGCTCTTGCCACTCCTTATTCTATAGTCCATCAAATCTTTACCCAAAACTTGAAAACTTCACAACACAAAACTCAACAGAAAACTCATAAGATCCGTTAGTATAATAAAATAAATCACTACTTAGTTACTATTGTGAACTCATTCTAAATTTATATTCGTGTTATATCTACTGTATTCAAACTTCTCCATTGCTCATACCCTCCGATACTACCCATAGATTCATCAAAATAAGCAAACAACACAAAGAAATTAGAATCTGTCAAAAACATAACAGTTTGTAGTAATCTAGAAACTTCCTATACTTTTGTAACTCCAAAAGTTCTTAAAAATTACGAAAAGATAGGCAATTTGTATATCAATCTTGTGTAAAAACTTTAGATCAAAATCACGCTTATGTGAATTTCTAAAATTCTGGGAATGATCGCAAAAGTTTCTATTTTTCAGCAAGATCAAATCAACTATCACCATAGACCATCCCAAAGGTCTTAGTTGGCACTTTATTCAAACAAAAGCTATAAAACATGATTACTATAGTAGCATAATCATGTGAACACACAAAAACAGTAGGGGTTGAAAGTGCAACTATCTCTAGGTGGTTTTGGTAATTCCTAACAACATATAGCTCATTGAGCTAATACTATTCCAAGATAAATATTTCAGGAAAGCTCAATGATTGGCATGGCATGGATGAGAAAAGTGGACCCCTCAAAATGCTAAGGACAAAAGGATTGGCTCAAACTCAAAGCTCAAGACTCTACATTTTATATTTTAGTGATCCAAGATCACATTGAGTCTATAGGAAAAGTCAATACTATCAAGGAGGGATGAGGTGTTGCTTAATGAGGTTCTTGCTTCAAAGTGCTTAGTGATATGCTCAAAAGCCCTCAACTACTTTCTCACATCCACATATGACCTAAACCAAAAGTCAAACTCGGCCCCACCGATTCTTTCTATCCGGCGCCACCAAGTTCAGATGTCATAGCCACTGCCACAAACCCTAGGCAAATCGATCTCACCGATAGGGATCTCAGTCTCACCAAGATGGGATTGTAATCTCTCTGTTTCCCTTCATAATGTTTCGGTCCCACCGAGATTGCAATGTAAACTCTCTGTTTCCCCTTCGTGACATTTCGGTCCTGCCGAGATGAGCGAATCGGTCACACCGAGTTTACCTGACCAACTCTCTGGTTAGCTTATTACCAAAATCGGTCTCACCGAGTTTGTGTAATCGGTTTCACCAAAATTACATTATGCCCCAACCTTAACCATATCGGTCCTACCGAGTTGCATGTCGGTCCCATCGAATATCCTAACGGTCACTAGATTTACTGAATCGGTCTAACCGAGTTTCTCAATTCTGTCCCACCGAGATTGGTAAGTTGTGTGTAACGGTTAGAATTTTTGTGGAGGCTATATATACCCCTCCACCTACTCTTCATTTGTGGAGAGAGCCATCAGAACAAACCTACATTTCCAACATACATTTTCTGAGAGAGAACCACCTACACTTGTGTTGAGGTCAAGAGATTCCAATCCTACCATATGAATCTTGATCTCTAGCCTTCCCCAAGTTGCTTTCCACTCAAACCTTCTTTCCACCAAATCCAAATCATGTGAGAGAGAGTTGAGTGTTGGGGAGACTATCATTTGAAGCACAAGAGCAAGGAGTTCATCATCAACACACCATTTGTTACTTCTTGGAGAGTGGTGTTTCCTAGATTGGCTAGGTGTCACTTGGGAGCCTCTGACAAGATTATGGAGTTGAACCAAGGAGTTTGTACGAGCAAGGAGATCGCCTACTTCGTGAAGATCTACCGCTAGTGAGGCAAGTCCTTCGTGGGTGATGGCCATGGTGGGATAGATAAGGTTGCTTCTTCGTGGACCCTTCTTGGGTGGAGCCCTCCGTGGACTCGCGCAGTCGTTACCCTTCGTGGGTTGAAGTCTCCATCAACGTGGATGTACGATAGCACCACCTATCAGAACCATGACAAAAACATCCGTGTCTCCTATTGCGTTTGCACTCTCCAAACCCTTCCCTTTACATTCTTGTAAGTTGCATGCTTTAATTTCCGCTGCTCATATACTCTTTGCAGGCTTTCTTGAATTGTGTTAAGATTGCATGACTTATCTATCTTTGTTAAAATCTGTCAAGAATTAAAATTGGGAAAAGGATAAGCTTTTATTTGGTCAAGTAGTCTAATCACCCCCCCCCCTCTAGACATACTTTCGATCCTACAAGTGGTATCAGAGCTTTGTTCTCCATTTGTTTGATTACCATAGCTTTTGGTGGTCATAGCCTTGGTTTCACAACCTAGGAGAGTATGGCGTCTAGCGAGGGAAATTATCACCGTAGTGGTCCTTACTTTGATGGTACTAATTTTGCTAGTTGGAAGCATAAGATGAAAATGCATATTCTTGGACATAACCCTGCCATATGGGCTATTGTGTGTATTGGCTTGCAAGGTGAATTCTTTGATGGGAGAGAACCGAACTGTGAAGCTAGCGCGGAAGAGTTGAAGATGCTGCAATACAATGCTTAAGATTGTGATATCCTCTTCAACGGATTGTGCCCCGAAGAATTCAACAAAATCAGCCGTCTTGAGAATGCAAAGGAAATTTGGGACACTTTGATTGACATGCACGAAGGTACCGACTCCATTAAGGAATACAAATTGGATGTGCTTCAAAGTCAACTTGACAAGTTCAAGATGAAGGATGGTGAAGGCGTCACTGAAATGTACTCTAGGCTTGCTCTCATCACAAATGAGATTGCTGGCTTAGGAAGTGAAGAGATGACCGACAAATTCATCATCAAGAAGATCCTAAGAGCCTTGGATGGAAAATATTATACCGTGTGCACATTGATCCATGCCCAATTACAAGAATCTCAAGCCAGCGGAGGTCATTGGAAGAATTGTTGCTCATGAGATGTCACTCAAGGATAAGGAAGAGCTCCATAACAAGTCAAGTGGTGCTTACAAAGCCTCATGTGAAGCTCCCACATCATCAAATGAGAAACAAGCCTTCAATGAAAAATTGAGCCTAATGGTGAAGAACTTCAATAAGTTCTACAAGAGTAGAAGCAAGGAAAGAAGTTCCAAGTCAAGGTCCTACAATGACAAAAGATCTTCGAGTCGAGAGCGTAATTGCTACAATTGTGGAAGACCTGGACACTATTCCAATGAGTGTACGGCTCCGTACAAGAGAAGAGAAGAGTCACCTAAGAGAAGAAGTAGAATAGAAGAATCACCACCAAGAGAGAGGAGGAGTAGAGATGATCGTTATGAATGAAGAACATCCCGGAGAAGCAAGGATTTAGAAAGGAAGGACAAATCATCAAAGAGCTACACAAAACAAAGACATCAAGCTCATGTTGGTGAATGGGTATCCGGCTCCGACTCCGAACATCACTCCGAGAGAATCTATCACTCTGACTCGGAACATACTCAAGATGAAGGTGTTGTCGGTCTAGCACTTGTGTCAACCAATTCCTACGACATATTTGATTCACCAAATGAAGGACTTGGAAGATGCTTCATGGCTAAAGGCCCTAAGGTATTACACCCCGAGTATGTTGATTTCAATAGTGATGAAGATGACTTGTTAGGTGATGATGATTTACTTGTTGACAACTCTAGTGATGAATACTATGATGAAACGTCAGTTAATCATGCTAATCAAGATAAAATGAGTGACAATGATAAGGATAAGATTGAGCTTCTAACTAAATAACTAAACACTCTTAAGTTAGCTCATGAAAATATCTTAGGAGATCATCGAGAACTTTTAAGGACTCATGAGAAATTAAGTTTTGAAAAGCTCAACCTTGAGCAAGAACATGAGTTTTTAAAAGCTATCAATGATGATCTTCGCAAGAAAAGTTCTTCTTACATTGCCAAGCGTTTACTCTTATCTACTTACATACCTCAAGTCAAGTCTAGTAACAAGAACAAGAAAGATTCTTCCTCTAGTAGTAACAACAATCATGATGCTAAATCCAATGTTGTTGCTTCTAGTAGTTCTCTTGATTCCACTAATGATTCTCTTAGCCAAGTTACACTTGAGCAAGAAAATAGCTTATTGAAGGGAATTATAGAGAAAGGTGTTTACAAGAGCCTTGCCGGAAGTAAGCAATTCGAAGAAATTGTACACAAGCAAGGAAGGGACCGGAAGAACCAAGGTGTTGGTTTTGAACAAAAGTTCAATGCCAATGGAGTTGAGTGGGAAGAAGATCAATACCCCAAGTCGAAGTTTGTTCCTCAAAAAGAGAAGTATGATCCTACTTCTTTCAAAGGAACACAAGCACAAGATGATCTTCCACCACAAGACCACAACCATAAAGGCAAGGACAAGCTTCAAGAGGATATTGATGCATTTGAAGAAGCTCCTAAGGCCTTAGTCAAGTAGGTTCCCAAAACTATGTCAAGCTCTACTTCATAAAGTACGACTACAACTCCAAGGATTCCCATCAAGATGGTGTGGATCCCGAAGAAGAAGAACTAGAGAGTTCTTGAGGGTGACTCCGCCAACATACTTCTCTCTTATCATTTTGGCAAGGACAAGTGCAATCAACTTTCACATCTTGCACTAGTTCATGGAGTCACAAACCCTCTTGTTGGTAAGACAAGGGACAAGGTAACATAATGCTTTCATGGACATCATCTTGTGTGTGCATCACTCTATGTCTATGGATATCCTTGTTTTTTCCTTGTGGGACTAACCCGTGTAGGTATTGAAAGTGCAACTCATTCCAAAGGATTGCTCCAAAAGATCTACATCAACATAGAGCATCCACATCTTCAACACCTACATGAAGTCAACATCGACAAAACCCAAGGTTAGTTCATCCCTCTTTGGGGGATCTCACATCTAAGGGGAGCTTTACTCTAAGAATCAAGCTAAAGCAACTCTAATGATGTGAACACATCAATGCATTATGTAAAAGTGGCAACCCACTTGAGCTTAAACGATGAGTATGACCTATGATCAAATGTTCTCATTTGACTCCTAAGTCAACATACTCATATATAGATGACCTAGTCATCGCCAATTGCTTGATAGATGCTAGAATTGGTTGTGCATGCTTTGTCACATATTTTATCTGCCATTTTATTGTGTGAGCATGTCGTTTGCATATTTTACTCATTCGAGGACATCCACCTGTAGTTTTGCTTGTTTGGCTTCTTTTCTTTTTGCCAAGTGGATGGACAAGACTGCCTAAGAACCATCTCTAGCTATCTATGCTATTCTTGTCTCAAACTCTATTCATGCTACATCACAAAGTTTGATCAAGTCAGATTTGAACCACTCTGTGTGAGGAGCACTCGGAGTCCCCGATTCGTCATAGACTTAAACTTCCAAAACTTGTTTGTGCGTTTCGGTCTGACCGATTCATCCTTTTCGGTCATACCGAGATCACTAAGTCGATCTAGGTTTTCAATCTCGGTGCAACCGATTTGAACTTTTCGGTCACACCGAGTTGCAGCAACTGCTTGTAGTTATGCATCTCGGTGCCACCCAGTCGTTCCACTCGGTCACACCGACAGGGTCAGGCTATATATACCCCCGGGCCAAAATTTGGAAATTTATCCGAATCACTTTGCCCACGCTCAGCCTGCTCTGCCTCCCTGGCTCTTCGGATCGTCCTCCTCGTCGCTAGCTGCCTCCCGTCGCTGGTCTCCGCCACCGTCAACGGAAATCTTCTCCACCGTTGTTGCCGTAGCAAGTCCTCCGCCTAAATTAGGGTATGGACTTGATCCTTGTTCTATCTCAATCCAATTCCTAGCACATTGTTTTTTCCATGTATCTTGCCACCATTGAGATCATCCTTTCCAGCGAAATAGGTTAATTTCAATTAAGAAATTAGGGTTAGGTTTCCGCCAAAATCATCTCGGACCGACCGAGTTGTAGAAATCGGTTCCACCAATTTGGCTTAGGCCATTGCACATGTGATTCTCGGTCTGACCGAGAATTGCAAATCGGTGTGACCGAGTTCAAGACTTTGTGAAACCCAAACAGTCTCGGTGCCACCAAACTGTGACTCGGTCTGACTGAGTTCAGTAGTTTAGGTTCCAAAACCTGCTTCGGTCTCACCGAGTTTGCAAACCGGTAGATCCGAAATGCTTTCTGTGGAAAACTAAAACTAAGTTTTTAATTCATTCTTTTGCAAAAATCTCCGTGCTTTGTGATGCTCATCCCCTCTATCTCATCTATATCTATTCACAGGGTCTGCTGTCAGTGTTTGCACGATGTCTGATCAGAGTGACAGCCAGAACAGAGAAGAAGAACAAGTTCACTTGAGTGAGGGCACTAGTCCCTCCAGTTCCTCAGATGAGGGCAGCAGGAGCACTCTCAGCAACTTGCCTAAAGCTGCCACCAGAGCCAGAAGTGGCTGAAAATAAAAGGAAAGAAAGAGCTAAGAAAACTATGGCCAAAGTAGTTGGAAAACCTTCTATGATGGAATAAGAGGAAGAGGTTGCTGCACTAGCACCTAAAGCTCAGAAGCTTATGGGAGATGCAATCAGATCAGGGGATGCTCCATCTAAGCCCAAAGATGCTCCCAAAGCTGCTCCCAAGCCCAAGACTGCACCCAAGAGAAACACTAGGAGCATACCAGCTGCAGAGAAGAACAAGGCCCCAGTGCCTGAAGATGCTGAAGAAGAAGATGATGATGAGTCACATGTCTTGAGGAAGTTGAAGCCCAAAATTCCAGATCACAATGATGCTCACCCAGTAGCTGAGGATATGAAGCTCAGGAAGGATGCAGGTCTCAGACAATGGAGATTGACAGATCCCTATGCTGTCAGGAGAAGGACTGTTGTGGACTACAGGTTCCATACAAAGGAATAGCAGGACTTCTATGAGACAGTGCTGCTTGATAAGAAGCCAATTGTCTGTGATATGAGATGGGTGGACTGTGAGTACATCAGGAAGAATGAAGAGCATTATCTAGGAGTCTTTCACAGCTTCAAGTCTTGTGGGGTAGATGACTTTGTTGAGCAAAAGCTCACAAAGTGGAATGATGAGCTTATTATGCAGTTCTACTCCACAGCTCACTTCTACCAAGATGGAAGGATTGTCTGCATGTCTGAAGGTACTAGGTACCAATCAACAGTTGAAGAGTGGGCAGAGTTGATCAATGCTCCTAAGGAGAATGGAGATGACTTGGATGTCTATGCCAAGAAGAAGAAGGATCACAACTCCATGGCACATATGTACAGAGAGATCCCAGATGCTGCAGTTGAGACTCACAAATTTGGATCAGTACATTACCTTCTGTCAGGTTTGCCAACAATCAACTGGATCCTCAGGCACACTCTTTTGCCAAAGTCAGGAGATCACAAGATGATCAGAGGCCATGCAATTAATTTGCATCACATATTTGATGTGCCTCAGAAGTTCAAGGTCATGAGCTTAATTGTTGAAACTATCAAGAGGACTGCTGCTGATCAGAAGAGAAGTTGGGGCTATGCCCCACAGATTCAGGAGCTCATCAACTCCAAGATGGGCACAGGCACATATCTCTTGGACAAGGAGCATATGCCCATCTACCCAGACTTTGAGGATAACACAGTAGTTATGGATGAAAATGAACCATCTTCTGTGCAAGCACAAGTAAAGAAGGAGAAGGCAAGGACTAAAAAGGCTGCAAAGATGCCAGCTGCTGAAGAGGCATCTTAGTACTTCCTGAAGAGCAAGCAAGATCAGCTTGGCTACTTGATTGCCTCCACTCTAAGGACTGAGAAGGGTTTGGCCACCCTGACACAAAACCAGGAGAGCTTGGAGAGGATCATGGAGTAGAAGTTCTATGACTTAGATGTGAAGGTCACTAAGATCCAGTCAGTTGTTGAGCAACTTCAGGATGACATGGAGGAGAGAAAGGGCAAGTCTACCACAGATACATTTGCTAGAGTGCCCAGAGGCCAGAGATCTGTTGTAGTGCTAGTGATAGACACCAGAGCAACTTCATCAGCAGCAGCAACAGCTTCAGTGCCACCAGCTCCAGCAGCCACTCCACCAGCTCCATCAACCTCAACTTATGCCTTCGTCCTTGGAGTCATTTCTACACCACCACATCAAGACCAAGCCTGAGAGTCGATTTAGCACTATGCATTTTTTATGAACTTTTTGGTAACTTGTTGCCAAAGGGGGAGAAAATGTATAGATCATAGGCTTCGAGAGAGAGTGTTGCTTTTGTTCTCTCTTGTTTTGGTGGTTGAACTTTATTTTATTTGCTTGTTTGAGATACATTCTGTGTTTGCGTGATACTTGGTTGATCATGTGTTTGATCATATCATATACAGTGCTACCTTAATGCTTGTTGGATGACATTATCCTTTTATCTCTATATGATCATTCACTTTGCTTGGTGATGAGTGCACGTATTTAATTATTATCATTTGAGCGCTCCACCAAGATGTATGTGACATGGAAGAGTAACCCATGATCCTAATTCATTGTGCATTTACAGTCCAAAGCAAATCTTAAACTATGCACAAATTTAGGGGGAGCTCTTGCTTTTCACATACTTCTCAAAGCGATAATGTTTTCAATCTTATTATCATTTGTCGAAGCGTTGAACTATATGTTGTCATCAATTACCAAAAAGGGGGAGATTGAAAGTGCAACTATCCCTAGGTAGTTTTGGTAATTCCTAACAACATATAGCTCATTGAGCTAATACTATTCCAAGATAAATATTTCAGGAAAGCTCAATGATTGGCATGGCATGGATGAGAAAAGTGGACCCCTCAAAATGCTAAGGACAAAAGGATTGGCTCAAGCTCAAATCTCAAGACTCTACATTTTATATTTTAGTGATCCAAGATCACATTGAGTCTATAGGAAAAGCCAATACTATCAAGGAGGGATGAGGTGTTGCTTAATGAGGTTCTTGCTTCAAAGTGCTTAGTGATATGCTCAAAAGCCCTCAACTACTTTCTCACATCCACATATGACCTAAACCAAAAGTCAAACTCGGCCCCACCAATTCTTTCTATCCGGCGCCACCGAGTTCAGATGTCATAGCCACTGCCACAAACCCTAGGCAAATCGGTCTCACCGATAGGGATCTCGGTCTCACTGAGATGGGATTGTAATCTCTCTGTTTCCATTCATAACGTTTCGGTCCCACCGAGATGAGCAATTGGTCCCACTGAGATTGCAATGTAAACTCTCTGTTTCCCTATCGTAACGTTTCAGTCCTACCGAGATGAGCGAATTGGTCTCACCGAGTTTACTTGACCAACTCTCTGGTTAGCTTATTACCAAAATCGGTCTCACCGAGTTTGTGTAATCGGTCTCACCGAGATTACGTTATGCCCTAACCCTAACCATATCGGTCCTACCGAGTTACATGTCGGTCCCACCGAATATCCTAATGGTCACTAGATTTACTGAATCGGTCTGACCGAGTTTCTCAATTCGGTCCCACCGAGATTGGTAAGTGGTGTGTAACGGTTAGAATTTTTGTGGAGGCTATATATACCCCTCCGCCTCCTCTTCACTCGTGGAGAGAGCCATCGGAACAAACCTACACTTCCAACTTACATTTTCTGAGAGAGAAGCACCTACACTTGTGTTGAGGTCAAGAGATTCCAATCCTACCATATGAATCTTGATCTCTAGCCTTCCCCAAGTTGCTTTCCACTCAAACCTTCTTTCCACCAAATCCAAATCCTGTGAGAGAGAGTTGAGTGTTGGGGAGACTATCATGTGAAGCACAAGAGCAAGGAGTTCATCATCAACACACCATTTGTTACTTCTTGGAGAGTGGTGTCTCCTAGATTGGCTAGGTGTCACTTGGGAGCCTCCGACAAGATTGTGGAGTTGAACCAAGGAGTTCGTACGGGCAAGGAGATCTCCTACTTCGTGAAGATCTACCGCTAGTGAGGCAAGTCCTTCGTGGGCGATGGCCATGGTGGGATAGACAAGGTTGCTTCTTCGTGGACCCTTCTTGGGTGGAGCCCTCCGCGGACTGGCGTAGCCGTTACCCTTCGTGGGTTGAAGTCTCCATCAACGTGGATGTACGATAGAACCACCTATCGGAACCACGACAAAAACATCCATGTCTCCTATTGCGTTTGCACTCTCCAAACTCTTCCCTTTACATTCTTGCAAGTTGCATGCTTTACTTTCCGCTGCTCATATACTCTTTGCATGCTTGCTTGAATTGTGTTAAGATTGCTTGACTTGTCTATCTTTGTTAAAATCTATCAAGAATTAAAATTGGGAAAAGAATTAAAATTGGGAAAAGGATAAGCTTTTATTTGGTCAACTAGTCTAATCACCCCCCCTCTAGACATACTTTCGATCCTACAAGGGTAAATGTTGGGTTGTCTCCCAACAAGCGTTATTGCCTTTAGCTAGGCATGATGATTTCAATGATGCTCACATAAAGGATAAGAATCTAAACATAATGGTAGCATCATGAAGCATAGGACTAACACATTTAAGTCTAACCCACTTCCTATGCATAGGAATTTTGTGAGCAAACATTTATGGGAACTAGAATCATCTAGTAGAGGAAGGCAAAACAAGCATGACTTCAAAACTTTCAACACATAGAGAGAAAACTTGATATTTTTGCAATATGTAAAATCATATGATCCTCTCTCATAATAATTTTCAGTAGCATCATTAATGAATTCAACAATATAACTATCACATAAAGCATTATTTTCATGATGCACAAGCATAGTAATTTTATTACTCTCCACATAAGCAAATTTATTCTCATTCGGAATAGTGGGAGTATCATAAGAAACTCGAATACTATAATTTTTTTCCACATTAAAAGAGTAATGTTCAGAAAAATGGTAATCATAATTATGACAAGATTTATGAATATAATCATCACTACTTTTCATAATATAAGTGTCATCATAATAATCATCATAAGTAGCAACTTTGTTCTCACCATAATCATTTGAAACCTCTTCCAAGATAGTGGAATCATTACTAAATAAAGCCATGACCTCTCCAAATCCACTTTTATTATTATAATAAGATTCAACACCCTCCAAAATAGTGGGATAATTATTATCTAAAGTCTACAGTCTTCCAAACCCACTTTCATAAATATTGCAATCATCGTAAGTAGGAGCCATGCTATCATCACAATAAATTTGCACATCCAAACTTGGGGGACTAAAAATATCATCCTCATTAAACATAGCACCCCCAAGCTTGGGACGAACATTAATTGCAGCAAATAAATTATCCGTCTCATGTCATTCTCATCAAACGTAGCATCCCCAAGCTTGTGGCTTTGCATATCATAAACATAATCACTCTCATCATTAATAATATGAATAGCACCAATATTATAGCAATTATTATCATCACAACTTTCTAAGTTGGTGCCAAAAAGATTTTCAAGATTATAAGAAGCATCATAATTTTCCCAATCATAATAATCACAATGAGTAATAGACATACAAAATCATCATCAATAGTTTCTTCGGACATTGTACCATAAGACAAAGAATCACTATCATCATCAAGTATATCATCTTCCACATTTATTTTTGATTCACTCTCATGAGGCATAACCATAATAGGAGCAACGTCATTTGGGAGGAATACTTTTTTACCTTTGCTTATCCATCTTTTCTTTTTCTTATCCATATCATGTGTGGGTTTAATCAACTTTTTGGAGCTCCTTATTGATGAGATTGGTTGCATAGCAAGCTCATTCTCATAACCAGTTTCATGAGAGACAATAGGAGGGAAAGTGGAGAGATTTACCCTTTCATTAGTATTTCTTTTATATACCAATGGTTTTCCCATCTTTATATAGTTGCCAATATAAGCATTCTCATTGCAATTTACCACGCAAAACATATAGATTTCTTTAAGAGTAGTTTCAGCATGGTCGGTGAATATGAACGCTTCAAACCAATATATTTACGTGACAATTCTTCACACCCCAAAAATAAACAGAGTTCATTATAAAGTTCAAGGGTGATCAAGTTATTGCAATATTTGGTCACGATTCGATCATGAAAAAGTATGCATTGAAAATTAAGATGACCAACTCTATTGCAAAGTTCACAAGTAATGGGATGAAGAGAGCATAATTTTGTAGCAAATTTATCTATCACCTTAAGCCACCGATTGGTTTTATCATGTTTATGCTTCTTATAATATCTACCATCCTTATAAGGCATGTTTTCACAAACTTTATTCACTCCACAAAAATTGACATGCTTATAAGAAACTTCTTTATCATGACTAGTGTAATCATCATTAGTATCATGAATATTCATAGCAAGCACACTAACAATATTGCAGTCATGTTTATCATTCAAAGATTTAGAGCCAAACGTTTTATTGACTTCTTCTTCTAACACTCGAGAAGATTTTTCCTTTCCATCATTTTCACGAAAGACATTAAAAAGATGAAGCATATGACGCAACCTCAATACCATTTTTTGTAGTTTTCTTTTATAGACTAAAGTAGTGATAAAACAAAACTCTAAAAGATTCAACTGCAAGATCTAAAGATATACCTTCAAACACTCACCTCCCCGGCAACGGCGCCAGAAAAGAGCTCGATGTCTACTACGCAACCTTCTTCTTGTAGACTGGTGTTGGGCCTCCAAGCGCAGAGTTTTGTAGGACGGTAGCAAATTTCCCTCAAGTGGATGACCTAAGGTTTATCAATCCGTGGGAGGCATAGGATGAAGATGGTCTCCATCAAACAACCTTGCAACCAAATAACAAAGAGTCTCATGTGTCCCCAACACACCCAATACGATGGTAAATTGTATAGGTGCACTAGTTCGGCGAAGAGATGGTGATACAAGTGTAATATGGATGGTAGATATAGGTATTTGTAATATGAAAATATAAAAACTGCAAGGTATCTAGTAACAAAAGTGAGCAAAAATGGTATTGCAATGCTTGGAAACAAGGCCTAGGGTTCAAACTTTCACCAGTGCAAGTTCTCTCAACAATGATAACGTGTGACAAAAGTCATTCCAAAGTTCCTATCACGGAAAACATAAGATGAAATTGTTTGTAGGATACGAAACCACCTCAAAGTTATTCTTTCCGATCAATCCATTGAGATATTCCTATAAGTGTCACAAATAGCCCTAGAGTTCATAGTAAAATAACACCATATGATACACATCAATCAACCCTAATGTCACCTAGATACTCCAATGTCACCACAAGTATCCGTGGGTCAATTATACGATATGCATCAAACAAGTTCAGATTCATAATATTCAATCCAACACAAAGAACCTCAAAGAGTGCCCCAAGATTCCTACCGGAGAAACGAGGACGAAAACGTGCATCAACCCATATGCATATATTACCCCAATGTCACCTCAGGAATCCGCAAGTCGAGTGCCAAAACATGCATCAAGTGAATCAATAGAACACCCCATTGTCACCACGGGTATCCCACGCAAGAAATACATCAAGTGTTCTCAAATCCATAATAGTATTCAATCCGATAATAGTGAAACGTCAAAGGTAAAACTCGATTCATCACAAGAAGGTAGATGGGGAGAAACTGAAGGAAATATGCCCTAGAGGCAATAATAAAGTTATTATTTATTTCCTTATTTCATGATAAATGTTTATTATTCATGCTAGAATTGTATTAACCGGAAACATGATACATGTGTGAATACATAGACAAACATATAGTCACTAGTATGCCTCTACTTGACTAGCTCATTAATCAAAGATGGTTATGTTTCCTAACCATAGAGATGTGTTGTCATTTGATTAATGGGATCACGTCATTAGGAGAATGATGTGATTGACATGGCCCATTCCGTTAGCCTAGCACTTGATTGTTTAGTATGTTGCTATTGCTTTCTTCATGACTTATACATGTTCCTGTAACTATGAGATTATGCAACTCCCGTTTGCCGGAGGAACACTTTGGGTACTAACAAACGTCACAACGTAACTGGGTGATTATAAAGGAGTACTACAGGTGTCTCCGAAGGTACATGTTGAGTTGGCGTATTTCGAGATTAGGTTTTGTCACTCTGATTGTCGGAGAGGTATCTCTGGGCCCTCTCGGTAATGCACATCTTTATAAGCCTTGCAAGCAATGTGACCAAATGAGTTGGTCATGGAATGATGCATTACGGAACGAGTAAAGAGACTTGCCGGTAACGAGATTGAACTAGGTATTGGATACCGACGATCAAATCTCGGGCAAGTAACATACCGATGACAAAGGGAACAACGTATGTTGTTATGCGGTTTGACCGGTAAAGATCTTCGTAGAATATGTAGGAACCAATATGGGCATCCAGGTTCCATTATTGACCGAGAATAGTTCTAGGTCATGTCTACATAGTTCTCGAACCCGTAGGGTCCGCACGCTTAATGTTATGATGACAGTTTTATTATGAGTTTATAAGTTTTGATGTACTGAAGTTTGTTCGGAGTCACGGATGTGATCACGGATGTAACGAGGAGTCTCGAAATGGTCGAGACATAAAGATCGATATATTGGAAGCCTATATTTGGACAACGGAATCGTTCCGGGTGAAATCAGCATTTTACCGGAGTACCGGGAGGTTACCGGAACCCCCCGGGGGGTTATTCGGCCTACATGGGCCTCGAGGGAGAAGAGGGAAGGAGGCAGGAGGGGGCCGCGCCCCCCTCCCCTTCCTAGTCCGAATAGGACAAGGGAAGGGGGGCGGCGCCCCCGCCCCCCCCCCCCCTTCCTTCCCCTCTTCCTCCTCTTTCCCCCCTTCTCCTATTCCAACTAGGAAAGAAGGGAGTCCTACTCCCGGTGGGAGTAGGACTCCCCCCCTTGGCGCGTCCTCCTTGGCCGGCCGCCTCCTCCCCCCTGGCTCCTTTATATACGGGGGCGGGGGCACCCCATAGACACACAAGTTGATCTACGGATCGTTCCTTAGCCATGTGCGGTGCCCCCCTCCACCATATTCCACCTCGGTCATATCGTCGGGAGTTTAGGCGAAGCCCTGCACCAGTAGAGCATCATCATCGTCACCACGCCGTCGTGCTGACGGAACTCATCCCCGAAGCTTTGCTGGATCGGAGCCCGGGGATCGTCATCGAGCTGAACATGTGCTGAACTCGGAGGTGCCGTACGTTCGGTACTTGGATCGGTCGGATCGTGAAGACGTACGACTACATCAACCGCGTTGTCATAACACTTCCGCTTACGGTCTACGAGGGTACGTGGACAACACTCTCTCCTCTCGTTGCTATGCCATCACCATGATCTTGCGTGTACGTAGGAATTTTTTTGAAATTACTACGTTACCCAACAGTGGCATCCGAGCCTAGGTTGTAACGCCCGGATAATCTTGCTACAGTAATCCCATGCTAATCATGGCACGTCATCCCGATTACTGTTGCTATCCTCGCAATAATTCGAAACCGTTCAAATTCAAAATTCAAATTGATGAAAACAATAAAAGTTTTCAAAATTTAAAATAAAATTGTTCGGTGGTTGACGAATATTACAAGGGTAATTATAATGCAACAAACAAATTTTTATTAAATGCCCAAGTGTTTATAGATAAATAAAAAAAACATAAAAGAAAATAAATAAAAGGAAAACAGAAAACAATACAAAAAAAAGAGAAAAGAAACCCCCTGGGCTTCGGCCCAGCTGACCACAGGCCAACTGGGCCACCACCAGGCCCGGCCGGCCCCCACCCCTCTCCCCTTATCCCCCCACGACGGAAACCCTAGCCCACTCCCGATCCCCACTCTCCCCTCACTCCCCCGATCTGGATCGAGATCGGGGCGACCACGCCACCGCCCCGGATCGCCGTCGCCTTCTCGCCCCCCTGGCCTCGCGCGACCCCCCCCCCCCCGCCTGAGGACCCCGTCGCCCTCCGCCTCGCTTCCTCATCTCCCTCCCTGCCCGATCTGGATCGGGGCAGCCCCCCCGATCCCATCTCGACGCCGAACCGCCGTCGCCGCGCTCGCCTCGGACGCCGTCGTCTCCACCACCGCCGCCCTCTTCGTCACCGGACCCCCCCTCCCCGACGCCGGCGGCCGCCTCCCCGACTCCCTCCTCGCCGGTCGCCTCCAAGCTTCACCGCGCCCGCCTCCTAGACCCTACGTGTCCCTCCCCGTGAGCTCTTCCCCCCCCCCCCCGTCGCTCCCCTCTTCCCCTCCCGAATGACGCCGTCGCCTGGAGCCCCCCGTCGCCGGCTCCGGCCGTCCCTGCCTGGCCTCACGGCGCCGTACCACGCCGGCCGCCCCGAGCCCTCGACGCCTCCGCCCAGCGCCCTGCGCCCATTCTTGGCCGGCGCCGTGTCCCTCGCCGTGGCCACCGGCCTCCCTCGCTCCTCCTCCTCCCCTGAACCCCCACCACCTCGCCCCGACCTCGCTTCGTCCGCCCCGACGCACCGCCCGGCCACCACCGCCTCCTTCCCGCGGCTCCTAGCCGCGCCCGCCAGGGCCGTCGCCGTCCGGGGCCTTCCCTGCTCCCCGCCCCCTGCCGCTGTCGGGCGAGGCCGCCGACGCAGCTGGGCCTCGCGCCCTCGCTGCGGTGCCCTCGGGCACGGGTGCCCAGTGCCCAGTCGGGCTCGCACCCGCACCCGCACCGCCCTGTGCCCGCTAAGGCCCCCGGGCCACTGACTAGGGGGCCCCGCCCCCAGAACGCAAAAAAAAATAATAATAATAATAATAATAAAATAATAAATAAATAATAAATAATAAAATAAATAAAAAATATAAATATAATTAATAAAATTAAAATGATTTAATAAAATTATTAATTAACTAATTAATTAATTAAGTTAATTAATCCGGTTTAATTAAATTAATTAACTAGTTAAGTTTAATTAAACTGTAATTAGATTAACCTAAACCCTAATTAATTTAAATAGAGAATGACAGGTGGGTCCCACTGGACCCACATGTCAGGGTTGACTCAGTCAACCCCTGTTGACTGCTGACGTCAGCATGACATCATGCTGACGTCATAAATACATTTTTTTTCGAATTAATTAAATAAATAATTAAATTCCAAAATTGTTAAAATCTTTTAAAAATCATATCTTTTAATCCGTAACTCGGATTAAAATATTTTCAACATGAAAGTTGCTCAGAACGACGAGACGATTCCGGATACGCAGTCCGTTCGTCCGCCACACCCCCCTAACCTATCGAACCCGCAACTTTCCCCCTCCGGCTCGTCTGCCCGAAAACACGAAACACCGGGAATACTTTCCCGGATGATTCCCCCTTAACCAGTACCACCTCATACCACGTTAGGGCACGCCTAGCATCGCTTCTTGACATGTCATGCATCGATATGCATCTGTTTACTTGCTATTCATTGTTTCTTCCCCCTCTTCTCTCCGGTAGACTACGAGACCGACGCTGCTGCTGCCCAATTCGACTACGGAGTTGACGACCCCTCTCTCTTGCTAGAGCAACCAGGCAAGCCCCCCCCCCTTGATCACCAGATATCGCCTATTCTTCTCTATACTGCTTGCATTAGAGTAGTGTAGCATGTTACTGCTTTCTGTTGATCCTATTCTGATGCATAGCCTGACATTGTTGCTACACCTGTTGATACCTTACCTGCAATCCTAAATGCTTAGTATAGGATGCTAGTTTATCATCATTGGCCCTACATTCTTGTCAGTCTGCCTTGCTATACTATTGGGCCGTGATCACTCGGGAGGTGATCACGGGTATATACTATACATACATACATACTATACAGATGGTGACTAAAGTCGGGTCAGCTCGAAGAGTACCCGCGAGTGATTCACGGATTGGGGGCTGAAAGGACCTTTGTCCCGACGGCCCTCTGTGTGGATCTTTGTGGCGGAGCGACAGGGCAGGTTGAGACCACCTAGGAGACAGGTGGGCCTGGCCCTGTTCGGCGTTCGCGGATACTTAACACGCTTAACGAGATCTTGGTATTTGATCTGAGTCGGCTACGAGCCTATACGCACTAACCATCTACGCGGGAGTAGTTATGGGTATCCCGACGTCGTGGTATCAGCCGAAGCACTTCAGACGTCAGCGACGGAGCGGCGCGCGCCGGATTGGACTGGAACGCCTACTAGGCTAGGTCTGCTTCCGGCCGCCCTCGCAACGTGCAGGTGTGCTCAGGGCGATGGGCCCAGACCCCTGCGCGCTTAGGTTTAGACCGGCGTGCTGGCCTCTCTGTTTTGCCTAGGTGGGGCTGCGACGTGTTGATCTTCCGAGGCCGGGCATGACCCAGGAAAGTGTGTCCGGCCAAATGGGATCAAGCGTGTTGGGCTATGTGGTGCACCCCTGCAGGGAAGTTTAATCTATTCGAATAGCCGTGATCTTCGGTAACAGGACGACTTGGAGTTGTACCTTGACCTTATGACAACTAGAACCGGATACTTAATAAAACACACCCTTCCAAGTGCCAGATACAACCGGTGGTCGCTCTACCTCAGGGATATGAGGAGGGGATCGCCGGGTAGGATTATGCTATGAGATGTTACTTGGAGATGCTACTTGGAGGACTTCAATCTACTCTCTTATACTTGATGCAAGACGAAGGTGACCAGAAGCGTAGTCTTCGACAGGATTAGTTATCCCCCTCTTATTCTGGCATTCTGCAGTTCAGTCCACTGATATGGCCTCCTTACACATATACCCATGCATATGTAGTGTAGTTCCTTGCTTGCGAGTACTTTGGATGAGTACTCACGGTTGCTTTCTCCCCCCTTTTTCCCCTTTCCTTCTTCCTGGTTGTCGCAACCAGATGCTGGAGTCCAGGAGCCAGACGCCACCGTCGACGACGACCCCTACTACACCGGAGGTGCCTACTACTACGTGCTGCCCGCTGACGACGACCTGGAGTAGTTTAGGAGGATCCCAGGCAGGAGGCCTGCGCCTCTTTCGATCTGTATCCCAGTTTGTGCTAGCCTTCTTAAGGCAACTTGTTTAACTTATGTCTGTACTCAGATATTGTTGCTTCCGCTGACTCGTCTATGATCGAGCACTTGTATTCGAGCCCTCGAGGCCCCTGGCTTGTATTATGATGCTTGTATGACTTATTTTATTTGTAGAGTTGTGTTGTGATATCTTCCCGTGAGTCCCTGATCTTGATCGTACACATTTGCGTGCATGATTAGTGTACGATTGAATCGGGGGCGTCACAAGTTGGTATCAGAGCCGACTGCCTGTAGGAATCCCCCTTCCACACTCCTTGGCCGAAGTCGAGTCTAGACATTACAAAAACTTTTACTAACTTGGCTGTGTGCCTTACGGGCCCACGTCGCCATCGGGTGGTACTAGGATCTTTTACTCCTCGACCTTTGCTCTGGGACTCTGAACTCTTTTCTACTCGGGTTAAACGAATTTACTAACTCTAACATTAGGATCCCGTTACCACGTTCACCCCGAAGTTGGATAAGACATAGTTATTCTGTAGGATAGCATTTTGAATAGTGCCCGTGTTGTCATTTGACTCCATTGAAACATCTTTGTTTTCAGATGGAACCCACGAGGCAGGTCGTGCGCCACACTGCGGCCATTGGTGCCTCAGGATCACCTGCAGTGCTAGCTGATATGATGACCTATCTGGGTTATCGCTGGCACCCTGAGTACACCGTCTACGAGGAGTACCAGGACTTTAACCAGGAGCAGTACCGTGCCATCGTCCACCTCTACTCTCGGGAGTATGAGTCCACTACCGTGCTGCACACCGCTCATGGTGTTGGAGTGACCATCGAGATGGCAGTCCACGATGCGGCTCATGCTGCTCTGACACGTCTTCGTGGAGAGTATCAGGCATTGGACACTTCCCCTTTCAGGCACATTCCTATCGCATCTGACGTTGGTGCGGAGGGATACTACACTGCCGCCTACTCCACCGTCACCCGAGAGCCTTTCCACCATCAGCGCCTGGTTCTGCATGCTGATGGGCTGGACCGAGCTAACAGAGCTCTTCGCCACGAGTTGTACACCACTCGTCAGCACCTTTACAGGGCTCTGACGCGGTTGCACCCCTTTGTCCGGTCTGGACAGCTGCCGCGTTCTGCGATCTACCCAGCCAGGACCGTGATGCCCCACGGTGTCGGATGGCCAGAGGTGGGAGGCTACTCTCCCGCACTTGGTCCTCTTCTGCCACCTGAGCGTCGGGTTCTACACCAGAGTATCCGCGGCCCCCAGGCCACTGACGTGGAGGACTATCCGTTGCCTCACTACCAGCTGTCAGGTTACAGCTACCTTCACAGTACCTCCTGGGACTGATGTAGTCTTGCTCATTAGTCTTAGATGCACTCGCGAGCCTGCGTGCCGCCTATGATGACTTAGTCTATGTACGGAACTCTGTGTACTGAACTCTATGTCCGACCCCTTTTGTAAGTTATGCCGACTATCTATGTGGTATCTGTCGTGCTCCTTTCATTATGCATGTTTCATCATGAATGACTCTTGTCTATGCAAATTTCTCAATACTGAACTACCCCTGTTATATATTAGCAGGATGGTTAGACCAGCTGGTCGTGGTCGTGGTGGCAACTTCCCACCACCGCCTGAGTACATGGCTGGTATGATCCAACAGCTTGAGATGAATCGCCAGTTCATGGAAAACATGATGGCTCAGTTTCCTCGCCCCAATATGAACCAGCATCCAAACACAACAACTCTGCAGGATTTCATACGCCTCAACCCAAGTGTGTACCGCAGCTCAACCCAGCCGCTGGATGCTGATGACTGGCTCCGTGACATCACCTATGAGATGGAGTCTGCTGATGTAGCCCCTGCCAGCTATGTCACTTTTGCTTCCTTCTTCCTGAAGGGACCCGCAGCTCAATGGTGGGACAGCCATAGGCGTACTCTGCCAGTTGGGACAATCATCTCCTGGCCAGACTTTCAGGCTGCCTTCCGTGCCCGCTTCATTCCTCAGGGAATCATGGACAGGAAGAAGCGTGAGTTTCGCAACCTCACCCAAGGCAACAAGACTGTTGAAGCTTATCAGCGGGAGTTTCTGGACTTATCCCGCTATGCTGAAGAAGACATTGCAACTGATGCTCGCAGACAGGAGAAGTTCCGTGAAGGCCTTCAAGCTGACATCAAGCTCACACTTCTAGTGCATGACTTTGCCGATTTCGCCACCTTGGTGAACAAGGCCATCAATGTCGAGACTGGTCTGCAAGAACACCAGAGCTCTCAAAGGCGCAACCGTGACACGGGCTCATCTTCGGGCCCGCCCTCGCAGAAGCGTAAGATATGGATCCCGAACAGCATGTACCGTCCAACTGCACCTGCCCCAAGGCAGTCTTATGCTGCACCTCGTCTGCCGGCTGCTCCAACTAGGCAGCCGAGGCTTCCAGCTCCACCACCCCAAGCTCCTGTTCCTACCCCCGAGAATGGGTTGTGCTTCAGGTGCGGACAACCAGGGCACCGTGCTAGGGAATGCAACCAGAGACAGAATCAACTGGCCCTTCCAGCAACTGGCCGTGGGAACAACCAGGCCCGCAACAACAATGCCAAGTCTTATGGCCGTGTTCATGCCAACCACATTGATCTGAATGAAGCTCAAGACCAGCCTGCTACTGTGATGGGTACACTCCTCGTAAATTCAGTACCAGCATCTGTTTTATTTGATACAGGAGCATCGCATTCATTCATGTCAGAAGATTTTGCATTCATGCATGGCATTAAAAGTGAAGACATGAACGCTTCTCTATTAGTGCACACCCCTGCGGGCCAATGTCGAACCTCCATGATTTGCAACGACGTCCCTGTAGAAATTGAAGGACTGGAATTCCTTGTCTCTCCCATCGTACTGAAGTCCTGTAGCATTGATCTCATTCTGGGAATGGATTGGTTAAAGGCGCATACTGCTTCTATCGTTTGCGCCACCAAGACCGTCCATCTGCTACACCCTTCTGATGAAATAATTAGCTACGATGCTCATCTGGTTCGTAATGCCGAGGCCAGACTTTATGCCTTAAACGCATTGAACGCTGCACCACTTGAGGGCATTGAAAACATTCCCGTCGTGTGTGAATTCCTAGACGTCTTTCCTGAAGAACTCGCAGGGATTCCCCCTGCTAGAGCTGTCGAATTCGTCATCGACTTGAAACCAGGCACCACTCCTATAGCCAAGAGACCCTACAAGATGCCGCCGCATGAACTCCTTGAGCTTAAGGAGGAAATCGATAAATCTCTTCAAAGTGGTTTCATTCGCCCAAGTTGCTCTCCTTGGGGAGCACCTTCTCTCTTTGTCAAGCAGAAAGATGGGACAAACCGATTGGTCCAAGACTACCGTCCTATAAATCAAGCTACCATTCAGAATAAGTATCCTCTTCCTCGGATCAATGATCTGTATGATCAATTGGCTGGATCATCAGTGTTCTCTAAACTCGACTTGAGGTTGGGTTACCACCAGATCCGTGTTCGTGAGGAAGATATCCCCAAGACCGCATTCATGACTCGTTATGGTTCATATGAGTACACCGTCATGTCTTTCGGCTTAACCAATGCTCCAGCCACCTTCTCTCGCCTGATGAACTATATATTCATGGATTACCTTGACAAGTTCGTCGTGGTTTATCTGGATGATATTCTGGTATTTTCCAAGAACGAAGAGGAACATGCTGAACATCTTTGCCTCGTGCTGGAAAAGCTACGAGAGCATCAACTTTATGCCAAGTTCTCCAAATGTGAATTCTGGCTTCCCGAAGTAACCTATCTCGGGCATGTCATCTCTAAGGATGGTATTGCCGTCAACCCTGAACGAGTTCAGGCTATTCTCGATTGGACTCCTCCGAAGAACGTTAAGCAAGTCAGAAGTTTTCTCGGTCTCGCGAGCTACTGCCGTCGATTCGTCGAGAACTTCTCCAAGATTGCCAGGCCTCTGACTAACCTATTGCATAAGGGCGTCAAGTTCCAGTGGACAGACAAATGTCAGGAAAGCTTCCAGGCACTCAAAGACAAGTTGACTTCTGCCCCAGTACTAGCTCCACCTGATACTAAGAAGGACTTCGTCATTTACTGCGACGCTTCCCGTCAAGGATTAGGCTGTGTCCTAATGCAAGAGCGCAAAGTGGTTGCTTATGCCTCTCGTCAATTGCGCCCTCACGAAGAGAACTACCCAGTTCACGACCTCGAACTTGCTGCTGTCATTCATGCACTAAAACAGTGGCGACATTACCTACTCGGTAATCGTTGCGAGATCTTCACTGACCACCAAAGTCTGAAGTATCTATTTACTCAGCCAGACCTGAACCTCCGTCAGCAGAGATGGATGGAGACTGTTGTAGACTTTGATTTGGGTATTTCCTATACCCCAGGCAAGGCTAATGTAATGGTTGATGCCTTGAGCCGCAAGTCTTACTGCAACCACCTCCAGGTTCACAAAGTTCAGCCCTCACTTGTTGAAGAATTCAGAAAGCTAAACCTCCATATTGTTCCTCCGGGTGCACTCGCTCCCCCTCCCCCGGAGTTCCGCAAGATGAATCTCCGTGTTGTTTCCCAGGGTTCCCTCTATACCCTGGCTGTTGAACCTGATCTCGTGGGCACCATAAAGACAATGCAGGGATTTGACTCTGAAGTCTACAAGATTAAGCAAGACCTCAAAGAAGGAGGTTCCTCATCCTTCACTATTGCTGATGATGGCGCCTTGTACTTCAAAGGCCGCCTAGTGGTGTCGTGTAAGAAGGAAAACCTGAATATGACCCAGGAGGTTATGAAAGAAGCTCATGATACGCCTCTTTGTATCCATCCTGGTAGTACGAAGATGTATCAAGACATCCGCCAGAGATTCTGGTGGTCTAACATGAAGCAAGACATTGCTCGTTATGTTGCTGAATGTGACGTTTGCCGTCGTATCAAAGCAGAACATCAAAGGCCTGCTGGAACTCTGCAACCTATATCTATTCCGGAATGGAAATGGGACCATGTCGAGATGGACTTCGTTACTGGATTCCCCAAATCGCAGAAAGGCAATGATGCTATTCTTGTCGTCATTGACCGACTTTCTAAAGTTGCACATTTTCTGGCTGTCAAGGAAACGATCACTGCTAGTCAGCTGGCAAACCTCTACATGACCAGAATTGTCTTGCTTCACGGTATTCCATTGGTTATCAGTTCAGACCGTGGCAGTTTATTCACTTCAAGATTCTGGGCAAGTTTCCAAGAAGCTATGGGCACTCATCTGTCTTTCAGCACTGCTTTTCATCCTCAGTCACAAGGGCAAGTTGAACATGTCAACCAAGTTCTCGAAGACATGCTTCGAGCTTGTGTTATTTCCTTCGGCAAGAAATGGGAGGAATCTCTTCCGTATGCTGAGTTCTCTTATAATAATAGCTACCAAGCTAGTCTGAAGATGGCCCCCTTCAAAGTGTTATATGGACGAAAGTGCCGAACCCCTCTGAACTGGTCAGAAACTGGGGAACGTCCACTCTTCGGTCCGGATATTATCCAACATGCCGAAGAACAAGTCCGCATTATTCGCGAGAATCTCAAGACTGCTCAGTCACGTCAGAAGAGTCAGTATGACCGTCATCATAAAGACATGGTCTATCAACCTGGCGAAAAGGCCTATCTTCGCGTTACACCAATGAAGGGTGCTCACCGCTTCGGGATCAAGGGCAAGCTAGCTCCTCGCTATATTGGCCCATTCACTATTCTGGAAAGGCGTGGAAAAGTGGCATATCAACTGGAGCTTCCGTCGAACCTTTCTCAGGTTCACGATGTGTTCCATGTGTCACAACTCCGCCGTTGCTTCAAGGACCCAATCCGAGCTGTGGATCATGAAGTGCTCGAATTGCAACAGGACCTCTCCTATAAAGAGCATCCGGTCCGCATTCTCGACCAAGCTGAACGCCGCACACGCCAGAAGGCGATCAAGTTCCTCAAGGTCCAGTGGTCGAATCACTCTGAAGACGAAGCCACCTGGGAACGCGAGGATCGCCTGCGTGATGAATACCCCGCACTGTTTCCTTCTACCTCCTAAAATCTCGGGACGAGATTTCTTGTAGTGGAGGAGATTTGTAACGCCCGGATAATCTTGCTACAGTAATCCCATGCTAATCATGGCATGTCATCCCGATTACTGTTGCTATCCTCGCAATAATTCGAAACCGTTCAAATTCAAAATTCAAATTGATGAAAACAATAAAAGTTTTCAAAATTTAAAATAAAATTGTTCGGTGGTTGACGAATATTACAAGGGTAATTATGATGCAACAAACAAATTTTTATTAAATGCCTAAGTGTTTATAGATAAATAAAAAAACATAAAAGAAAATAAATAAAAGGAAAACAGAAAACAATACAAAAAAAGAGAAAAGAAACCCCCTGGGCTTCGGCCCAGCTGACCACAGGCCAACTGGGCCACCACCAGGCCCGGCCGGCCCCCACCCCTCTCCCCTTATCCCCCCACGACGGAAACCCTAGCCCACTCCCGATCCCCACTCTCCCCTCACTCCCCCGATCTGGATCGAGATCGGGGCGACCACGCCACCGCCCCGGATCGCCGTCGCCTTCTCGCCCCCCCTGGCCTCGCG
>NC_057810.1:574118338-574127054 GCF_018294505.1 Triticum aestivum
TAGATTAACCTAAACCCTAATTAATTTAAATAGAGAATGACAGGTGGGTCCCACTGGACCCACATGTCAGGGTTGACTCAGTCAACCACTGTTGACTGCTGACGTCAGCATGACATCATGCTGACGTCATAAATACATTTTTTTCGAATTAATTAAATAAATAATTAAATTCCAAAATTGTTAAAATCTTTTAAAAATCATATCTTTTAATCCGGAACTCGGATTAAAATATTTTCAACATGAAAGTTGCTCAGAACGACGAGACGATTCCGGATACGCAGTCCGTTCGTCCGCCACACCCCCCTAACCTATCGAACCCGCAACTTTCCCCCTCCGGCTCGTCTGCCCGAAAACACGAAACACCGGGAATACTTTCCCGGATGATTCCCCCTTAACCAGTACCACCTCATACCACGTTAGGGCACGCCTAGCATCGCTTCTTGACATGTCATGCATCGATATGCATCTGTTTACTTGGTATTCATTGTTTCTTCCCCCTCTTCTCTCCGGTAGACTACGAGACCGACGCTGCTGCTGCCCAATTCGACTACGGAGTTGACGACCCCTCTCTCTTGCCAGAGCAACCAGGCAAGCCCCCCCCCCCTTGATCACCAGATATCGCCTATTCTTCTCTATACTGCTTGCATTAGAGTAGTGTAGCATGTTACTGCTTTCTGTTGATCCTATTCTGATGCATAGCCTGACATTATTGCTACACCTGTTGATACCTTACCTGCAATCCTAAATGCTTAGTATAGGATGCTAGTTTATCATCATTGGCCCTACATTCTTGTCAGTCTGCCTTGCTATACTATTGGGTCGTGATCACTCGGGAGGTGATCACGGGTATATACTATACATACATGCATACTATACAGATGGTGACTAAAGTCGGGTCAGCTCGAAGAGTACCCGCGAGTGATTCACGGATTGGGGGCTGAAAGGACCTTTGTCCCGACGGCCCTCTGTGTGGATCTTTGTGGCGGAGCGACAGGGCAGGTTGAGACCACCTAGGAGACAGGTGGGCCTGGCCCTGTTCGGCGTTCGCGGATACTTAACACGCTTAACGAGATCTTGGTATTTGATCTGAGTCGGCTACGAGCCTATACGCACTAACCATCTACGCGGGAGTAGTTATGGGTATCCCGACGTCGTGGTATCAGCCGAAGCACTTCAGACGTCAGCGACGGAGCGGCGCGCGCCGGATTGGACTGGAACGCCTACTAGGCTAGGTCTGCTTCCGGCCGCCCTCGCAACGTGCAGGTGTGCTCAGGGCGATGGGCCCAGACCCCTGCGCGCTTAGGTTTAGACCGGCGTGCTGGCCTCTCTGTTTTGCCTAGGTGGGGCTGCGACGTGTTGATCTTCCGAGGCCGGGCAGGACCCAGGAAAGTGTGTCCGGCCAAATGGGATCAAGCATGTTGGGTTATGTGGTGCACCCCTGCAGGGAAGTTTAATCTATTCGAATAGCCGTGATCTTCGGTAACAGGACGACTTGGAGTTGTACCTTGACCTTATGACAACTAGAACCGGATACCTAATAAAACACACCCTTCCAAGTGCCAGATACAACCGGTGGTCGCTCTACCTCAGGGATATGAGGAGGGGATCGCCGGGTAGGATTATGCTATGAGATGTTACTTGGAGATGCTACTTGGAGGACTTCAATCTACTCTCTTATACTTGATGCAAGACGAAGGTGACCAGAAGCGTAGTCTTCGACAGGATTAGTTATCCCCCTCTTATTCTGGCATTCTGCAGTTCAGTCCACTGATATGGCCTCCTTACACATATACCCATGCATATGTAGTGTAGGTCCTTGCTTGCGAGTACTTTGGATGAGTACTCACGGTTGCTTTCTCCCCCCTTTTTTCCCCTTTCCTTCTTCCTGGTTGTCGCAACCAGATGCTGGAGTCCACGAGCCAGACGCCACCATCGACGACGACCCCTACTACACCGGAGGTGCCTACTACTACGTGTTGCCCGCTGACGACGACCTGGAGTAGTTTAGGAGGATCCCAGGCAGGAGGCCTGCGCCTCTTTCGCTCTGTATCCCAGTTTGTGCTAGCCATCTTATGGCAACTTGTTTAACTTATGTCTGTACTCAGATATTGTTGCTTCCGCTGACTCGTCTATGATCGAGCACTTGTATTCGAGCCCTCGAGGCCCCTGGCTTGTATTATGATGCTTGTATGACTTATTTTATTTGTAGAGTTGTGTTGTGATATCTTCCCGTGAGTCCCTGATCTTGATCGTACACATTTGCGTGCATAATTAGTGTACGATTGAATCGGGGGCGTCACATAGGTTTTATGCGTTGATGTTATATGCACGAGTAGAACACAAGTGAGTTGTGGGCGATACAAGTCATACTGCTTACCAGCATGTCATACTTTGGTTCGGCGGTATTGTGAGATGAAGCGGCCCGGACCGACATTACGCGTACGCTTACGCGAGACTGGTTTCACCATTGCGAGCACTCGTGCTTAAAGGTGGCTGGCGGGTGTCTATCTCTCTCACTTTAGCTGAATCGAGTGTGGCTATGCCCGGTCCTTGCGAAGGTTAAAACAGCACCAACTTGACGAACTATCGTTGTGGTTTTTATGCGTAGGTAAGAACGGTTCTTGCTAAAGCCCATAGCAGCCACGTAAAATTTGCAACAACAAAGTAGAGGACGTCTAACTTGTTTTTGCAGGGCATGTTGTGATGTGATATGGTCAAGACGTGATGAGATATAAGTTGTTGTATGAGATGGTCATGTTTTGTTGAAGTTATCGGCAACTGGCAGAAGCCCTATGGTTGTCTCTTTGTTGCATAAGATGCAAGTGCCAAATAATTGCTTTACTTTATCGCTATGCGACAGCAATAGTTGCAAGAGCAATAGTTGGCGAGACGACCATGTGACGACACAATGATATAGATCAAGATGATGAAGATCATGGTGTCGTGCCGGTAACAATAGAGATCATGACAGTACTTTGGAGATGGAGATCAAAAGGCGCAAGATGATCATGGCCATATCATGTCACATATTTTGATTGCATATGATGTTTATCTGTTATACATCTTATTCTATTTTGTTTGACGGTAGCATTATAAGATGATCTCTCACTAATTATCAAGAAGTGTTCTCCCTGAGTATGCACCGTTGTGAAAGTTCTTCGTGCTGAGACACCACGTGATGATCGGGTGTGATAGGCTCTATGTTCAAATACAACGGGTGCAAAACAGTTGCGCACGCGGAATACTCAGGTTAAACTTGACGAGCCTAGCATATACAGATATGGCCTCAGAACACGAAGACCGAAAGGTCAAGCGTGAATCATATAGTAGATATGATCAACATAGTGATGTTCACCGTTGAAACTACTCCATCTCACGTGATGATCGGACATGGTGTAGTTGATATGGATCACGTAATCACTTAGAGGATTAGAGGGATGTCTATCTAAGTGGGAGTTCTTAAGTAATATGATTAATTGAACTTTAATTTATCATGAACTTAGTCCTGGTAGTATTTTGCAAATTATGTTGTAGATCAATAGCTTGCGTTGTTGCTTTCATATGTTTATTTTGATATGTTCCTAGAGAAAATTGTGTTGAAAGATGTTAGTAGCAATGATGCGGATTGGATCCATAATCTAAGGTTTATCGTCATTGCTGCACAGAAGAATTATGTCCTTAATGTACCGCTAGGTGACAGACCTATTGCAGGAGCAAATGCAAACGTTATGAACGTTTGGCTAGCTCAATATGATGACTACTTGATAGTTTTGTGCACCATGCTTAACGGCTTAGAATCGGGCTTCAAAGACGTTTTGAATGTCATGGACCATATGAGATGTTCCAGGAGTTGAAGTTAATATTTCAAGCAAATACCCGAGTTGAGAGATATGAAGTCTCCAACAAGTTCTATGGCTAAAAGATGGAGGAGAATCGCTCAACTAGTGAGCATGTGCTCAGATTGTCTGGGTACAACAATCGCTTGAATCAAGTGGGAGTTAATCTTCCAGATAAGATAATGATTGACAGAATTCTCTAGTCACCATCACCAAGTTAGTAGAACTTTGTGATGAACTATAGTATGCAAGGGATGACGAAAACGATTCCTGAGCTCTTCGTGTTGTTGAAATCGATGAAGGTAGAAATCAAGAAAGAGCATCAAGTGTTGATGATTGACAAGACCACTAGTTTCAAGAAAAGGGCAAAGGGATAGAAAGGGAACTTCAAGTAGAATGACAAGCAAGTTGTCACTCCCACGAAGAATCCCAAAGCTGAACCAAAGCCTAAAACTGAGTGCTTACACTTCAAAGGAAATGGTCACTGGAAACGGAAATACCCTAAATATTTGGTGGATAAGAAGGATGGCAAACTAAACAAGGGTGTATTTGATATACAGATTATTGATGTGTACCTAACTAGTGTTTATAGTAACCCCTGAGTATTTGATACTTGTTCGGTTGCTAAGATTAGTAACTCTAAACAGGAGTTACAGAATAAACAGAAACTAGTTGAGGGTGAAGTGACGATGTGTGTTGGAAGTGGTTCCAAGATTGATATGATCATCATCGCACACTCCTTTCGGGATTAGTGTTGAACCTAAATAAATGTTATTTGGCGTTTGCGTTGAGCATGAATATGATTTGATCATGTTTATTGCAATACGGTTATTCATTTAAAATCAGAGAATAATTGTTGTTCTGTTTAAATGAATAAAACCTTTGATGGTCATACACCCAATGAAAATAGTTTGTTGGATCTCGATCGTAGTGATACACATATTCATAATATTTATGCCAAAAGATGCAAAGTTGATAATGATAGTGCAACTTATTTGTGGCACTGCCGTTTGGGTCATATCGGTGTAAAGCACATGAAGAAACTCCATAAAGATGGATTTTCGGAATCACTTGGTTATGAATCCTTTGATGCTTGCGAACCATGCCTTTTTGGCAAGATGACTAAAACTCCGTTCTCCGGAACAATGGAATGAGCTACTGACTTATTGGAAACAATACATACCGATGTATGCGGTCCAATGAGTGTTGATGCTCGTGGCAAGTATCGTTATTTTCTAACCTTTACAGATGATTTGAGCAGACATGGGTATATCTACTTGATGAAACATAAGTCTGAAATAGTTGAAAAGTTCAAAGAATTTCAAAGTGGAAAAATCATCGTAACAAGTAAAATAAAGTTTTTACGATCTGATCATGGAGACGAATATTTGAGTTACGAGTTTGGTCTTCAATTAAAACAATCTGGAATAGTTTCACAGCTCATGCCACCTGGAACACCACAACGTTATGCTATGTCCGAAAGTCGTAATCGTACTTTACTAGATATGGTGCGATCTATGATATCTCTTATCAGTTTACCACTATCTTTTGGGGGTTATGCATTAGAGACAGCTGCATTCACGTTTAATAGGGCACCATCTAAATCCGTTGAGACGACACCGTATGAACTATGGTTTAGCAGTAAACCTAAGTTGTCGTTTCTTAAAGTTTGGAGTTGCGATGCTTATATGAAAAAGGTTTTCAACTTGATAAGATCGAACCCAAATTGGAGAAGTGCGTCTTCATAGAATACCCAAAGGAAACTGTTTGGTACACCTTCGATCACAGATCCGAAGGCAAAACATTCGTTGCCAAGAATGGATCCTTTCTAGAGAAGAAGTTTCTCTCGAAAGAAGTGAGTGGGAGGAAAGTAGAACTTGATGAGGTAACTGTACCTTCTCCCTTATTGGAAATTAGTTCATCACAGAAATCTGTTCCTATGACTACTACACCAATTAGTGAGGAAGTTAATGATGATGATCATGAAACTTCAGATTAAGTTACTACAGAACCTCGTAGGTCTTACAGAGTAAGATCCGCACTAGAGTGGTATGGTAATCCTGTTCTGGAAGTTATGTTACTAGACCATGACGAACCTACAAACTATGAAGAAGCGATGGTGAGCCCAGATTCCGCAAAATGGCTTGAGGCCATGAGATCTGAGATAAGATCCATGTATGAAAACAAAGTATGGACTTTGATTGACTTGCCCAATGATTGGCGAGACATTGAGATTAAATGGATCTTCAAGAGGAAGACAGACGCTGATAGTGTTACTATCTACAAAGCTAGAATTGTCGCAAAAGGTTTTCGACAAGTTCAAGATGTTGACTACGATGAGAGTTTCACTCGTATCTATGCTTAAGTCTATCTGAATCATGTTAGCAATTGCCACATTTTATGAAATCTGGCAAATGCATAAACAAAACTGCATTCCTTCATGGTTTTCTTAAAGAAGAGTTGTATATGATGCAACCAGAAGGTTTTGTCAATCCTAAAGGTGCTAACAAATTGTGCAAGCTCCAACAATCCATCAATGGACTGGTGCAAGCATCTTGGAGTTGGAATATATGCTTTGATGAGTTGATCAAAGCATATGGTTTTATACAGACTTTTGAAGAAGCCTGTATTTACAAGAAAGTGAGTGGGAGCTCTGTAGCATTTCTAATATTATATGTGGATGACATATTGTTAATTGGAAATGATATGGAAATTCTGGATAGCATGAAAGTATACTTGAATAAGAGTTTTTCAAAGCAAGACCTCGGTGAAGCTGCTTACACATTGAGCATCAAGATCTATATAGATAGATCAAGACGCTTGATAAGATTTTTCAATGAGTACATACCTTGATAAATTTTTGAAATAGTTCAAAATGGAACAGTCAAAGAAGGAGTTCTTGCCTGTGTTACAAGGTGTGAAGTTGAGTAAGACTCAAGACCCGACCATTGCAGAAAATAGAAAGAGAATGAAAAGTCATTTCCTATGCCTCAGTCATAGGTTCTTTAAAGTATGCTATGCTGTGAACCAGACCTATTGTATACCTTGCTCTATGTTTGGCAAAGGAATAAAATTTTGATCTAATAAGTAGATCACTGGACATGGGTCAAGAATATCCTTAGTGAGGACTAAGGAGATGTTTCTCGATTATGGAGATGATAAAAGAGCCCGTCGTAAAAGTTACAACGATGCAAGCTTTTACACCAATCCAGATGACTCTAAGTCTCAATCTGGATACATATTGAAAGTGGGAGTAATTAGCTAGAGTAGCTCCGTGTAGAGCATTGTGGACATAGAATATTTGCAAAATACATACGGCTCTGAAAATGACAGACCCGTTGACTAAGCTTCTCTCACAAGCAAAACATGATCATACCTTAGTACTCTTTTGGGTGTTAATCACATAGCGATGTGAACTAGATTATTGACTCTAGTAAACCCTTTGGGTGTTGATCACATGATGATGTGAACTATGGGTATTAAACACATGCAGATGTGAATATTGGTGTTAAATCAGATAACGATGTGAACTAGATTATTGACTCTAGTGCAAGTGGGAGACTGAAGGAAATATGCCCTAGAGGCAATAATAAAGTTATTATTTATTTCCTTATTTCATGATAAATGTTTATTATTCATGCTAGAATTGTATTAACCGGAAACATGATACATGTGTGAATACATAGACAAACATATAGTCACTAGTATGCCTCTACTTGACTAGCTCATTAATCAAAGATGGTTATGTTTCCTAACCATAGACATGTGTTGTCATTTGATTAATGGGATCACATCATTAGGAGAATGATGTGATTGACATGACTCATTCCGTTAGCCTAGCACTTGATCGTTTAGTATGTTGCTATTGCTTTCTTCATGACTTATACATGTTCCTGTAACTATGAGATTATGCAACTCCCGTTTGCCGGAGGAACACTTTGGGTACTACCAAACGTCACAATGTAACTGGGTGATTATAAAGGAGTACTACAGGTGTCTCCGAAGGTACATGTTGAGTTGGCGTATTTCGAGATTAGGTTTTGTCACTCCGATTGTCGGAGATGTATCTCTGGGCCCTCTCGGTAATGCACATCTTTATAAGCCTTGCAAGCAATGTGACCAAATGAGTTGGTTACGGAATGATGCATTACGGAACGAGTAAAGAGACTTGCCGGTAACGAGATTGAACTAGGTATTGGATACCGATGATCAAATCTCGGGCAAGTAACATACCGATGACAAAGGGAACAACGTATGTTGTTATGCGGTTTGACCGATAAAGATCTTCGTAGAATATGTAGGAACCAATATGGGCATCCAGGTTCCGCTATTGGTTATTGACCGAGAATAGTTCTAGGTCATGTCTACATAGTTCTCGAACCCGTAGGGTCCGCACGCTTAACGTTACGATGACAATTCTATTATGAGTTTATAAGTTTTGATGTACCAAAGTTTGTTCGGAGTCACGGACATAACGAGGAGTCTCGAAATGGTCGAGACATAAAGATCGATATATTGGAAGCCTATATTTGGACATCGGAATTGTTCCGGGTGAAATCGGCATTTTATCGGAGTACCGGGAGGTTACCGGAACCCCCCGGGGGGTTATTCGGCCTACATGGGCCTCGAGGGAGAAGAGGGAAGGAGGCAGGAGGGGGCCGTGCGCCCCTCCCCTTCCTAGTCCGAATAGGACAAGGGAAGGGGGGCGGCACCCCCCCCCCTTTCCTTCCCCTCTTCCTCCTCTTTCCCCCCTTCTCCTATTCCAACTAGGAAAGAAGGGAGTCCTACTCCCGGTGGGAGTAGGACTCCCCCCCTTGGCGCGCCCTCCTTGGCCGGCCGCCTCCTCCCCCCTGGCTCCTTTATATACGGGGGCGGGGGGC